>NC_136166.1:469039-565592 GCF_965212315.1 Lampetra planeri
TACACACACACACCAGCACACACACACCAGCACACACACACCAGCACGGACACACTAGCACACACACACCAGCACACACACACACCAGCACACACACACCAGCACACACACACCAGCACACACACACACCAGTACACACACACACCAGCACACACACACCAGCACACACACACCAGCACGGACACACTAGCACACACACACCAGCACACACACACACCAGTACACACACACACCAGCACACACACACCAGCACACACACACACCAGCACACACACACACCAGCACACACACACCAGCACACACACACCAGCACACACACACCAGCACACACACATACCAGCACACACACCAGCACACACACACACCAGCACACACACACCAGCAGACACGCACACACCAGCATGCACGCACGCACCAGCACACACACACACACCAGCACACACACACCAGCACACACACACCAGCACACACACACACGCACATACACACCAGCACGCACGGACCAGCACGCACGCACCAGCACGCACGCGCGCACTCTGTCTCGCACGAGAACCTCGCTCGGCATAAACGGCCAAATAAAGGAGAGCGAGGGAACAAAGGGAAGCAAAGGGAAGCGGAATTCCCTGCCCGCCCGTGCCAGCCGCTTTCAGAGCTGCCCCACGCGACGTCGCGGGCCCATTGAGCCGCCTCCGAGGAGACGTGCCCAGGCGCAGAGCTATGCCCGTCTCTCTCCCTGCCTGGCACAGGTTCACAATGGCCAGTGGGCCACAGGGTGGACGAGTTGTAGGAGGCGGCGGCGGTGGTGGGCGCCGAATCTCAACTCGCACGACAGAAGTTTGAGTTGGGACGTGTGGAGGCAGCATGGGATTGCGGTGAGTTTGTGCGTGTGGGTGTGAGAGAGGGTGAGTGTGTGTGTGATGTGAGAGAGAGAGTGAGTGTGTGTGGCTGGTGTGTGAGAGAGAGGGTGAGTGTAAGAGAGAGGGTTAGTGTGCATGTGTGGTTGTATTCTTGCGAATGTCAATATGAGTTAGATGCCAAATGTCAAGGTCTATTGGCCACAACGAGAGGGCTTCAGGAGAGAGAGTCTGTGTCGTTTTGTTATCCCTCGTCCGCTGAATGAGCGCAGACCGCAGTAGTTCGGGTTGCACGGACAATATCGCACTGCTGTGTTTGTGCCTTTAATGTGTCTCTATGGGTCTCTGTGCATCTCTATGGGTCTCCATGTATCTCTGTGGAGCTCTATGTGTCTCTGTGGGTTTACTTTGCGGTCCATGAAGGGGATGTGCGCATCGGCCTGTCGACGTATCTGATGCGGTTGACGATGTGTGGTGAGTGCGTGGGTACGGCTGAGTGTATGTGTGCTGAGGAGCGGTGGTGCAGTGGTTAGCGCGCTGCGCTCGGAATTTGGCAAACCCGAGTTCGATTCCCGGCCACGGCTAACGTCACTTGCGAGTTGCGTCCGAGCCGGCCCTGGGCTTCACTTTGGTTGACTCAGCCCTCAATGAGTACCTGGTCTTGGTGTGTCAACACCACCGCTCGGGGAGACAAAGACGGCCATGCGTGGTGCGAGGCAACCCACCCCTCTCCTTGTACTCCGTGCCGTCCTCAATAGGCGCTCGCTAACGACACTTGCCCACGACACTTGCCACATAGTGGACCTTTGTCTTCGTCTCTGTGCTTGGGGAGCGATGGTGACTTGGTCTGCTGAACTTGAATGACTCTTTGACCTCACAAGATCCATCGAGATGTCACTTATTTAAGAATCGGACAAGAACTCGGACCCCAGCAGTGGACAGAGCATCGGCGAATGAATAACTTGTGTGCGTCCTGCAGGCTCGAACGTGGTGTACATCATGTCGCCGATCGACACGGCTCAGGCCCTTCTCTTCTGGTGCCTAGCAACAGGTTTGTTACCTCCCTGTTTCTCTGTTGACGATAATATTATTACGACTGCTACTACGACTACTTTTGGATAAAAAGACTCCCCAAGCCATCCACAGCAGGTGGCGCGCGCTCATTAAACACGCTCTCGCGCCGTATAGCGGGGGAGATGATGTTGTGTTTATTCCCAATTGAGTAATTTTCATGTAAATTAAAAACATTTTGGCACTGGGATGTGTTT
Organism: Lampetra planeri; assembly: GCF_965212315.1. Taxonomy (NCBI): domain Eukaryota; kingdom Metazoa; phylum Chordata; class Hyperoartia; order Petromyzontiformes; family Petromyzontidae; genus Lampetra; species Lampetra planeri. The sequence goes on from NC_136166.1 coordinate 471,162, forward strand.
AGCTATGGGCAGAAAAGTGGAACACCCAGAGGAAACCCGCGCAGAACAGGGGGAGGACGTAGAAAGTCCATGCGGAAAGGCGCCCTAGTCGGGAGTTTAACCCAGGTGCTCTCTTTGCCGTGAGACGCGAGCGTCACCACCGAGCCACCGTGCCGCTCAAAAACTTTCATCATTGGAACCTCATTTGCTAGTAGCAAAATATGATAATTGGTTTTTTACCCTTTTATCTGGCAACAAAACTGACACCTTTTTTTACAAGGAGTCATGTTTGCATTGACCACAATACCTGCAGTCGGAATGCATTAAAAAACTTTCGTTCGGCAGATCCGTTGCGCGTGACACCCCTTGGCGACCGCAGTTCAACAAAACGCCCCGTCCTTCTGTCTGTCTGTCCGTCTGTCCGTCTGTCCGCCGTGCGTGCGTGTGCAAGCGTGCGTCACCTCGTCGCATGCCGCAGGGGGGCGCCATCTGACGCCGCCGCTGACGACGTCGCCGCCGACCTCGGGCGCGTCACCCCTCGACGGCGCGCCGCCTCCCGGCCCGTCCGTTACGACGCCGGGCGCCCCGTCTGGTTGGACATCTAACGACGTCCCATCCGGTGCGCCAGCCGGCTTTCCTCCCGGTTGGATGACGGGCGGAATATCCGGTAGGCCGCCGGATGCTCCGACTAGCGAGAAACCCGGTGTCACGCTCGGTTGGACTTCCAGTACCCCGTCCGTGAGAATCTTAGACGGCTCATCCGGTGGACCGTCGAATACGCCGCCTGACGGAACGTCCGATGGTAAGGCTGGCGGACTATTGGGGAGCGTATCGAGCAAGACGCCGGATGTCCCGTCCGGCGCGACGTCTCGTTTTCCGTTGGGTACGTCTGTTACGCCGGGAAGTGCTGCCTTTGGTGGAACATCTGGTGGAATGCCAGACGCAACCAACATCCCGTTCAGTAGAACTTCTGGTTTGCCATCTGGTGGAATATTGCATTTATCTCGTGGAACACAACACGTCTCATCTGGGACTCCGAGCACGATATCTGGCAGACCGACGGATATGCCGCCTCCTAGAACGTCCGATTATCCACCTGCTGGAACATCGCCCATCATATCTGGCAGATCAACAGACACCTCGCCCAGTATGACATCTGGCGGGACATCTGGCGGGACTTCCACTCGACCCCCGGATATTGAGCAGCCGGCGAGCGGAACGCAGGAGGCCCTATCTACAAGAGCACGTGACGGCTCGCTCACCGGCACGCTGTCACCGCTCGGCAGAACATCACCGGCAACACCGACGACCGGATCGGCAACCAGCCCTACTTTCTCTTCCTCCTCGGCCGCTCGCACCTACAGCCCAGCTGCCGTGTGGGAACCCGCCGACCGTCCGGTGTCGTCACCGTCGCCATCGCCGCCGCCGCGGTCTACGATCTTCTTGCGGGCGCCGTCGCATTTTGCCGACGACGGAGGCGGCGGCGCCCTCGTCGTGACCGTCGTCTCGTCCGACGGCCCCCTCCCGCCGGGGCTGCGCGTTGATCTGGCGTTCGGCTCCGGCGCCGTCGTGGCGTCCGAGCCGTTGCCGCCGCCGCCTTACCGGCGGCGCTCGGCGAACGTGAGCTTCGCGTGCCCGCCCTTCCCCCGGTCGGGCCGCGCGCGCGCGCTGCTGCTGCTCGCCGGCGGCGACGGTGTCCTGGCCGCCAGCGGCGTCGTCGAGGTGAACCGAACCCGGCGCGGCCACGCGCTGCGCCTCGGCCGGCGCCCCCCGCGCGACGGCGGCGCCCGCCGGCACCGCCCGCGGTGGTGCGAGGGGACGGTCGTGGCGGCGCTTGAGCCCAAGCCGTGTCGCCCGCCGGCGCGCGGGAGGGTGACGGCGTTTGCGAGGACGTGGCCCTTTGGGCGACGAGGCGGCGTGAGCGATGACGATGGTGATGAGAACGGGGTGGCTGAGGAGGTGTTGTTGGGAGAGCAGGAGATGAGAGCGGGCAGCTGGGAGGCCGAGTTTGACTGCTCGCTGTTCGCCGCCGAGGCTGCGTCCACCTTCTACTGCTTCCGGGCAATCGCGTCGGAGGTGGAAGACGATGCAGGAAGAGGGGAAGGAGGAGGTGGAGGAGGAGGTGGAGGAGGAGGTGGAGGTGGAGAAGGAGACGTGAGGGCCACCAAGTGTGTGCAGGCCTCATTGCATCTCCCGGCAAATGGCAGTGAGTGCTGCAATCACGCACACTTGTGCACCAGTTTGTGACTGAGTGTGTGTGTGTAAACATCCCCACTGGGGAGACAAAGGCGGTCGGGCGTAGTGTTGGCCACCCACCCCCTCATGTACCGTTCTGGCCTTCATAGGTGCTACCCGCTAACAGCGCTTGTCCCAACAGTCTGCTCAGGCTATGCCGGGGATCTTTGTCTTTTGTGTTCCAAAATATGGAGAGTGGTAGTCCAGTGGTTAGCGCACTGCACTTCAAACCCGGCGACCCGAGTTCCATTCTCGCCCACGGCCAATAACAGTGACAAATATCTGCACCAGTCCTAGGGCTCCCCTAGGTCAACTCAGTCTTAAATGAGTACTTTATGGGATGTGTAAACATCTGTCCTGGGGAGAAAAGTGTGGCCAGGCATGGTGTTCGCCACCCACCCACTCATCGGTGTGCCGTGCCGGCCTTCATAGGTGCTCGGCAAAAGCACTTGCCCCAACGGTTTGTCAAAGGCTATACGGGGGATTTCTTTCTTTGCTGCGTGCGTGCGAGAGAGGCAATCCGACGTAAAGGCGCGGCCCTGGCTCGTGCTCTATCCCAAACGCCCGCGACTTCTCTCCCACCCAATCACAGCGCCCACCGCCGGTCCCCTAGAGGGGTGGATCTGGGGTCCCTGGTCGCCGTGGTCTCCCTGCTCGGCGTCGTGCGGGGAGGGCACGCGAGAGCGCCGCCGGACGTGCGCTGCCGCCGCCGTCGCCGCGACAGAAGGGGCGGCCGCCCTGGCAGGGCAGCGGGGAGCTGCGGCGACCTGCGGAGGAGAGCCGGATGCGCCGTGGTCGGAGCGCGAGAGCTCCCCGTGCTCGCTGCTGGAGTGTCGCGGCGGCGGCGGCGGAGTCGGTGATGAGAACGAAGGGAGGAGAGTGAGCACCGCAGTGAACGATCGCAACGGTGAGTGAAGTTGTGTGGCGTCGGGGGCGGTGGCGTCAGCGTCATCATAGTCACCTCCGATTAATGCGGTTGGCTACGTACGGTGCAAAAGAAGTTCAACATGGAGTACACTCTCGAATATAATCCGTGCTAATGACGGGGAGGACGGCCGCAGAAAATGCAAAATCGCAGATAATCCAACACCACGAATGTAAGTGAAGTGAAGAAAATACTCCTTCGATTTAAAAGACAAACGATCGACCGATCAATGTGCGTGCTCAGTGATAACAACATTTTCCTGCTCCCACGAAGAAGATTCGGCCCACTAAGTGGATTGCAGAGCTACGCCCACTGTTGTCAATATATGCAACTACTGTACTGTAGAGACGATCACGTGGATTTTGGATTAGCCGGAGCAACATATTTGTTCGGTTTAAGCACGTGCAAAAAACTTTTACAAGAATAATGTAGAACTGTTTTTAGATTATTAATTTGGAGCTTAAGGGAAAATCCATGAGTTATTTGACTAATTTGTCAAAATCTCAGCTGCGCGGTTAATCCGCAAATCGAATAAACCGCACGCGGATAATCGAGAGTCTACTCTACGTGCGTAATCATCGTCGCCATCAGCAGCGGCATCGGCAGCAGGATCATTCTTTTGTCCCCCGCCCTCACCACCCCGGCACGAACGGTCAAGTGACCTCCGTGACCCACGCAGCGAGGGGAGGCCCTCATCCAGCAGTGGATTGACACAAAGACGTGCATGCGCACGCAATGGACATTCTACTTTCTTCTTTTTACTACAATGGCTGAGAAGGCCCAAAAGGCCCAAAGCGTCAAGGGGACAAACAACACTTGCATCAAAGTTGTAAGAGATAAGAGTTGACTCGTGTATTAAACTGAGCAAAGTTATTGTTGTTAAGAGCTTGGGGGAAAAGGGACGATGGGAGGGAAATCCAGAGGGGAGCGATGTGAGCGAAGGTGCAGAAAGAGAAGTGAGGTGAACTGCAGTGTGGAGAGAGTGAGTGCGTGGGTGGGTGAGTAAGTGGCTGAATGAGTGAGTGGCTGAGTAAGTGGCTGAATGAGTGAGTGGCTGAGTGAGTGGCTGAATGAGTGGGTGGGTGCGTGAGTGGCTGAATGAATGAGTGGGTGAGTGGGTGAGTGGCTGAATGAGTGAGTGGCTGAGTAAGTGGCTGAATGAATGAGTGGCTGAATGAGTGAGTGGCTGAATGAGTGAGTGGCTGAGTAAGTGGCTGAATGAGTGAGTGGCTGAGTGGCTGAGTAAGTGAGTGAGTGGGTTAGTGAGCGGGTGAGTGAGTTGTTGTGACCTAAAGTGTGGTGGTTGAATGCACAACCACTGTTGTTGTCCCCTGGTGGAGGAATCAACAACTCAAGTTCACGGTAACAGTAATGATGGTAGTCGAGATAGAAGAGAGATAGGCAGGCGAATGTCTCGCGATTGACCGGAGTGCATCAACGGGTGCTTTACTCTGAATCCTAAGCATGTCTACGTGTCTCCCCGTGTCTATGTTGTTTCTCTCTCTGTGTTCCACCGCTCCCGTGCGTTCCACCTGTCCGCACAGCGTCTCGTGACACTCCACCACCGCCGGCACCGCCAGCGGCACCGCCGTCGACGCCACACGGCGTGGTGGAGAGCGCCGTGGCGGTGTTTGGGATGTGCGTGTGTGCGTGCGTCGTCGTCTCGACCCTCCTTGCCGCCGCCCGCGCATGCGTGGCTCGCTTCAAGCCGGGCGGCGGTGGCTGCGGTGGCTGCGGCTGCGGCGGCGGCGGCGGCGGTGATGGCTGCGGTGGCTGTGGCGCTGAAGCAGGGGGGGTGGCCCTGAGTGTCGCAGGGGCCTGCAGGGGCGTCGCCCCGGGTCGATCCTCCCAACTGCTGCCGTGTGCGTCCGCTAAGACCGCACGCTCACCCGCTCGCTCACTCGCACGCACGCCCGCTCGCTCACACGCACGCTCGCACGCACGCTCACACGCCCGCTCGCTCACACGCTCGCTCGCACGCACGCACGCAAACACACAGACCCCTCGTGTCGCCTTGCAGGTTGTTGGGGCAAGTGCTGCTTGCGAACACCTACGAAGGCTGCTGACACTGTAGCACACGGGTGGGTGGTGGGCAGCACGTCCCCACTGGCGATGTTTACACACCGCACCAGGTACTCCTTTGAGGCAGAGTCGACCTAGGGGAGGCGCAGAACCGGTTAAGACAATCGTCACCGATGTTGGCCGCGGGCGGGAATCGAACCCGGGTCGCCGGGTTCGTTACGCACGATACTACCGGTTCAGTGACACGCGCTGACACTGCGAGGTAGCCGCAGTGACACGGCGACATGCTGACGCGCACAGTGGGGTGGTGTGCCCAGCACTGCGCCCCGGCCACCTTTGTGACTCCATACCGGGTACTCATTTAAGGCGACCCGAGGGAAGGCCCCGGCAGGACGCGGCGGGGGTTGACGCGTCTGTCTGGTGAACGTGCGCAGCCGGGGAGGAGATGGAGCTGGACGCGCTCCGCGAATCCGAGTCGACCATCGCCGCTCGCTCCTCCGGCCGGACGGTGCCGGCGTCCACCTCCTTCACCGAAGCGTCGTCGCTCGTCGTCACCGAGGTCTCTTGTCATCACCGTCGCTACTGCCGCTACTCGCTCGCGCGACTCACCACCGTCGTTGTGTATCCTGTGAGGGGTGTGACTCACGTTGTGTGTGAGTGTACCCTGTGTTAGTGAGAGGTGTGGTTCACGTTGTATGTGAGTGTACCCTGTGTTAGTGAGGGGTGTGACTCACGTTGTGTGTGAGTGTACCCTGTGTTAGTGAGGGGTGTGACTCACGTTGTGTGTGAGTGTACCCTGTGTTAGTGAGGGGTGTGACTCACGTTGTGTGTGAGTGTACCCTGTGTTAGTGAGGGGTGTGACTCACGTTGTATGTGAGTGTACCCTGTGTTAGTGAGGGGTGTGACTCACGTTGTGTGTGAGTGTACCCTGTGTTAGTGAGAGGTGTGACTCACGTTGTGTGTGAGTGTACCCTGTGTTAGTGAGGGGTGTGACTCACGTTGTGTGTGAGTGTACCCTGTGTTAGTGAGGGGTGTGACTCACGTTGTGTGTGAGTGTACCCTGTGTTAGTGAGGGGTGTGGTTCACGTTGTGTGTGAGTGTACCCTGTGTTAGTGAGGGGTGTGACTCACGTTGTGTGTGAGTGTACCCTGTGTTAGTGAGGGGTGTGACTCACGTTGTATGTGAGTGTACCCTGTGTTAGTGAGGGGTGTGACTCACGTTGTGTGTGAGTGTACCCTGTGTTAGTGAGGGGTGTGACTCACGTTGTATGTGAGTGTACCCTGTGTTAGTGAGAGGTGTGACTCACGTTGTGTGTGAGTGTACCCTGTGTTAGTGAGGGGTGTGACTCACGTTGTGTGTGAGTGTACCCTGTGTTAGTGAGGGGTGTGACTCACGTTGTGTGTGAGTGTACCCTGTGTTAGTGAGGGGTGTGACTCACGTTGTATGTGAGTGTACCCTGTGTTAGTGAGGGGTGTGACTCACGTTGTGTGTGAGTGTACCCTGTGTTAGTGAGGGGTGTGACTCACGTTGTGTTTGAGTGTACCCTGTGTTAGTGAGGGGTGTGACTCACGTTGTGTGTGAGTGTACCCTGTGTTAGTGAGGGGTGTGACTCACGTTGTGTGTGAGTGTACCCTGTGTTAGTGAGGGGTGTGACTCACGTTGTGTGTGAGTGTACCCTGTGTTAGTGAGGGGTGTGACTCACGTTGTGTGTGAGTGTACCCTGTGTTAGTGAGGGGTGTGACTCACGTTGTATGTGAGTGTACCCTGTGTTAGTGAGGGGTGTGACTCACGTTGTGTGTGAGTGTACCCTGTGTTAGTGAGGGGTGTGACTCACGTTGTATGTGAGTGTACCCTGTGTTAGTAAGGGGTGTGACTCACGTTGTGTGTGAGTGTAGCCCCCCGCGATAGTTCTCTTCAACCAGTTGTAATTGTTGCAGGCGCCTGGCAGACGCGCCGCGGAACTACCCAACGGCTCGTCCCGACTCCTTGCCACAAACGTCTCGGCCTCCGCGTCCGGCGTCCTCCCGGCGCCGTCTCCCCTTTCTCCGGCGTCACCGGCGCCGTCGTCGATCTCGGCGATCTCGCCGCCGCCGCCATTCAGCTTCTCGCTCGCGCACCGGCAGCTGCGGCGCATGCGACGCGACGGGCAGACGGAGGGCGTGCGCACGTACCGGCTCGTGCCCCGCCAGCCGCCGCCGCCGGGCCCCGACGGCGCCCCGTGCCTCGCGTCGGACGAAGACTCCGAAAACGGCGCCGCCGGAGCCGCCGGGTTCGCCGCCGCCGGGTTCACGCTGCCGTCGCCGGGCAAGTCCCGCGGCGCCGGCCACCGCAAGCTGAGCCTCCCGGCGCTGGCCGACGCCCGCTGGGCGCTGGCGGCGCCACCGCCGCCGCCGACGATGTGGCGGGAAGCGTGGGGGGCTGTGCCGATGGCGCAGTGGTTGGCGGTCAGCGGGCAGGCCGGCGGTTGGGCGGTGCCGCTGCAACTGTTCCCGCCGCCGCCGGCAGCGGTCGCCCCCGCTGGGCTGGCGCCGCTCTGCGGAGAGTGCCGGCGACCGCTGTACTTTCCCGGCGATGGCGACGGTGACGACGACGAGCGGGTTGTGGCGCCGGCGATCTACCCGGCGTTCCGAGGCGATTCGAGACACTCGCTGGGCGCGGTCGACGGCGCTACACTTCACCAGCAGCAGCAGTTTCGGCCGAGGAAGGGCAGTTGCGGCGTCCTAAGAGGCGCCGCCAGGAGGCTGCCGCCGCTCCCGCGGGCGCCGGCAAGGCCTGGCGGCGCCGGCTCGGAATCCTCCGCGGCGGCCACGAGCGCCGGATCGGAGGGATCGGTGGCAGAGCGGTCGCCGCTTCACCGGATCCACCAGAGGCTGGAGGGGCCCAGCTTCTCTCACAGCGAGGTGTGAGTGTGGCGAGTGTGGCGAGTGGCTGGCTCCGACGGGGCCATTGTGACCCACCCTGAGACAGGAACAGAGGGGCCCAGCGCCAGGAATAGAGCCTCGCCCCCGTGTCGGTGACCGCTCCGTGGCTTTAACCCGGCCATTGTGAACCCCTTCGGAGAGAGCGAGAGAGACATGACCAGACCTGGCCGTTATGAACCCGATGAGAGAAATAGAGAAGAGACTGAACCTAGGATGTCAATGACATGGCCATTGTGAACCTCCTGAGAGAAACGGAGAGAGACACCCAGACCCAGGAAATGGACATAGGGTCTCGGTGGTGCCGGCTCATTGCCTCTGACTCAGCCACTGTGCAGCCCGAGGTGATAAAGATCTGACCGGTGGTCACTGCGGCGAGAGAGCTTGGCTCGCGGACGGTCGCGAGTGAAAATCGAGATAACTTTCAATATCATCATCAGCGATTTCATTATCATCTTTAATAGCAAGATCATAATCATCTGTGTCGTTTACATCATCATCAGCAGCAGCATTATCATCATCATCATCATCGGCAGTTTTATCACCGTCCGTCTCGGCTAGATCAAGTGACCACTTGCGTGAATTCAACAGTGGTTGTCCTGTGGATGTCATGGCCCCCGCCATGGAAATGTGGAATGTCCACCACCGGCCCGGGGGGCCCACCAGTAGAGATGATCGCCACCCCACACTCGTTTTTACCAGGGAGACATTTCCTCTCCTGACACCGCAGACAAAAACCCTCCCGGCTCCGCTGCCCCGTTGCCTGCGGCCCATCAAGCGACGTGCAGCTGCCAGGCCCAGCACGAGCAAGGCCGGCTGTCAAGCGCTACCCGACCTCGCACGACCCTCATCCCCGAACCGTCTTCGTTCGCCGTATAGCGCCGGGTCCACCGCACGGCCCGCCCTTCGCTCAGCGCGCCGCCACCCCCGGCCACACCCTGTTGCCCATCCCCCCGTCCACCACCGCCAGCCGCAGGACCCGCGTGCGCTGCGGGCCGACGCACGGGCACCTGCGGACGGCGCGGGCGACTTTCCCGCGGATGGACGAGCGCCCGAAGATGATGATGTAGGGGCTGAGGGAGTAGTAGACGGAGGTGAAGAAGGCGCGCACGTCGGCCTGCGTGCTCGTCCACTCGGCGCTCAGCCTCTGCACGACGGTGAAGCGCATGCACACGTTGACGCCCCAGCAGACGAACGCCACGACCATGAGGCACGCGATCACCTTGGCCGCGTTGAGGGCGGCCGCGTTGCCGGCGCCCCCGACCCAGCCCCGGTTCCGCGCCACCAGCCGCCGGTGCCGCAGCACGAAGCCGAGCACCAGCGCGTTGGCGGCGAGGAGGGTGGCGAGCGCCGCCACGTCGAGGACGTTGGAGGCCTCCAGGAAGGCCGCGGCGCCGTCGGAGGGCGTCACGACGCAGCCCGAGATGTGCAGGAAGCCGCCGGCCCGCCCGTCGCCTCGCGAGCGCACGTCGAGCGCCAGCAGCGGCGCCGACGCCAACGCGCAGAGGGCGCCCGTGGCCCCCACGAGGCGGGCGCCGCCGCCGCCGCGCCGGCCCGACAGGAGGCGCGAGAGCGCGGCGGAGAGGCGGCGCAGGCGCGGGCGGCCGCGGGGCTTGACTCGCGCGAGCTGCAGCGCGCTGAGGATCACCGTGAAGGCGAGGCTGCAGGAGCGCAGGACGTTGACCGAGTAGAGGAGCGCCTTGCAGGCGCCGTCGCCCAGCGCCAGCGAGTCGAGCGACGCCAGCACGTACGGCGTGTTCTTGAAGACGGACGAGAGCAGGTGCGACGCCGACATGCCGATGACCACCACGTCGGCGGGAGACGGGTGGCGCAGTTGCGAGAAGGCGGCGAGCACGGCCGAGTTGCCGCACACGCCGAGGACGGTGAGCACCACGAAGAGCACGGTCAGCAGCATGCTGGCCGTGCACAGCGAGAGAGAGCGGGAGAGAGCATGCGTGTCTGTGTGTGAGGGAGAGAGAGCGAGACGGTGTGTGTGTGTGCGAGGGAGAGAGAGCGAGACGGTGTGTGTGTCTGTGTGTGAGAGAGAGAGCGAGACGGTGTGTGTGTGTGAGGGAGAGAGCGAGACGGTGTGTGTGTGTGTGTGAGGGAGAGAGCGAGACGGTGTGTGTGTGCGCGTGAGATTGTGGTTGTGTGTGTCCGTGTGAAATCACGTGTTTGTGTGATTGAGTTTGCGTGTGTGCGCGCGTGCGTGTGGCCGCGAGCGCGCGCGCGTGCGAGTGCGCTGTGAAGCCGGCGAAGCGAGTTCGATTTCCAGTCACGGCTAACATCAGTGGCGAGTGCTATCTGAGCCGGTCCCGGGTTTTACCGCCACCCTGATTCACCAACACACGCTGGGCGGTGGCGCGGTGGCCCGGCCCTAGCGCATTCGCCGATCCGGTGGCCGCCCCGGTCATCACCACGTCGTGCGTAATCGCCGTAATAATGCGACGACTGCTACGCCGCCGTCTGCTTCGCTCACAGCGGACGCTAAAGATCCCGTGACGTAATTCGCAAGAGCGGGCCATCGTGCCCCGGAGTCACGGTCCTTAGTTTGCCAAATTCGACAATTAACGCCGTAGATGACTCAACACTCAATTGGGATCGCGCGAAATGCAGCAACGTCGCCCCCCCCCCCGCCCCCCTTTCCTGGCGGCAGACTAATTCCCCAGGCCCCTCTTCTCACCTGGTTGAACAAACAAACACTTGACCAGTACGGTGAAGTATGGTCAAACAAGCCCCATGACTGACAGATTTAAGAGTCCATCATCCAGCAGTTGAGACAATTGGGAAAGTTTCTTAAATCCCCTCCCAACACTGCCTCTGTCCACCTGGCATTATTGTAATTGGCTTCACCGCAATTGGTCGATGTGCAGGTCCCATGATGTCTGTCCAGAGTGGAAGAGTAGGCCAAAGTTCCCTCGAGAGGGCCTCTCTAGAGCGAGCGGCTGCAGTGGCTGCGCCCTCAGGCCGTGGGGGGGTAATTGGCACCTCAATTTGCGCGGAGACTTCCACTCCCCCGGGTCCCAATCACAGCGAGCGAACGAGCGCCCGTGTCACGCGCACGTCCACTCGCGCGTGCGCTCCGCTCCTCCACGCGGCGCGGCCCTCAGGTTTCAATGGCAACCGTCCGCACGCCGCACGCCCGCACGCCCGTTTGTGCGGTCGGAGCGGTTCAACAAATCAACGCGCGATGTGCACGTGCGGTGGTGGTCCAGGCGCAGCCGTGAAACCGCTTGTGCCCGTGCCGCTGACGGCCGGACGGCCTCCGCTGGAGACAGCTCTACTCTTCGCCGCTGGCCTGACGTCTTGGAAAGAACTGGGAGTACAAAGATCCCCCGTATAGCCTTAACAGACTGTTGGGGCAAGTGCTGTTACTACGCCCGGCTGCCTTTGTCTCCCTAGTGGGAGTGTTTTTACAAACCGCACCAGGTGCTCATTTGAGGCTGAGTCGACATCGGAGAGGCCCAGGACCGGTTCAGATAATCGTCACCGGTGTTGGTCGTGAGCAGGAATCGAACTCGGGTCGCCGGGTTCGTAGCGCTGACCGCTACACCACCGCTCCCCACAATTTACCTCGCCACCACCACCACACGCGACCCGCCAATCATCAACTGCCGTGGACAGAGGTGGCGGGGAGGATGACAAACTCACGCCATTGTTTCATCCCGAGCAATTCACAGCCCCTCCTCAATCCACTGCTGGATGAAGGCCTCCCGATGAAGGTTGTTTGACCATACTTCACCATCCTGGTCGGTGCCAGTTGGTTGGAAGGAGAAGGGGGAGGCGCAGGACCGGGTCAGACACATCGCTTGCCACGGCTGCTGGCCCCGGCCGGGAATGAAACTCCGGGTCGCCGGCTTCGTGGAACAGTGCTGCTGCACCGCCACTGTGCCCACAACTAATCTCACGTCACTCAGAACCGCCCCGGTTTTGTTTTAATAACACGCGGGTAACGTTCACCGTATTTTCACAAACCCCGGCGGTTTCTCAGTGAAAGACGCTCGCTAATTCTGTCGTGTCTGTGATGTTTCCATCATTTTACAGCGGACGGCTGATTCACTATGTAACACGATTTTTGTTCCTGGGTAGTAAGTGTTATTTTCTAATTGCTTATGCCTCAAAAGTATAGAAAAGAGTAATATGTTTTTACCCTTTTAACTGGCAACAAAACTGACACCTTTATACAAGGGATCATGTTTGCATTAACCACAACACTTGCGGTCAAAATTCAAACAAAAAGACAAATCTGATAATGAATGCACTGTCCTTGAAATTGATTGGTCCACACCCGAGACAGCTTTTCTTAGAGCCTAGAGTTGTCTTTTTGTTTGAATTTTGGCTGCAAGTGCTTGAAAATAGGTAAATTTCGAAATATCACTGTCCTGGTCACAAAAGCAAAGTTTGTGGGGAATAATAGCCATTGTCTGTACTTTTGAGACGTAAGCAATTAGAAAATAACACTGAGTATCCAGTAACAAAAATTTTATATTTTAGTCTTCTGCGTTTGGCTTAGGATATTCGCCGTATTCTCCCGATTATAAGAAGCTCTGGAAAGTAAGAGGCACCCCAGCGTCCGTCGCTATTGACAGAACCTGCGGAAACAAGCCCAGTGGTTTTAACCATAAGAATAAACCCATGAACAAACACTGTGCATGTGCCCAATCTTGCTGGAACTTGGAAGCTAAGCAGAGTTGAGACTGGTGAGTACTTCATCACGCACCGTACGTAGCCAACCATGCCAACCGGAGGCGCTTCGTGGTGATGATGCTCATCATCACCATGAGGCGTGAAGCCCTTGGGGCGTAGCGGTGCCCCACGATCCACTCACCGCCACGCCGAGTGCCGGCCAAGGCCGCGGTGCTGCTGTTGGCGGTGGCGGTGGTGAAGATCGGCCTCCATCGTGCGCACTGTCCATTGTCAGAATCAGAATTCTTGTTGTCTGTGTTCATCCGGAAGGAATCCGATGAGGCGTGGAGCTCTTTTTGAGCAGGTGTCCAATGTCAACCGGGGCTGTCTCCGACCCTGAGGCGCCGTCGGCGATCGCTCTCAGAGCTCTGGTGCGGTCAGCTGACCAGGGCTTGCCGGATGTTGTCGGCTCGACGGCACTTGCAGTGTGCGCCGCCGTGCTGGGTTGTCTCCTGTTGCTCCCCAACCTCGGAGGCAAACTAAATGTTTCGATTTAAAGCTTTCGTGACTGCATGGATTCATCATCTTGGTTCTTTCGGTAAAGTCACGTAGAAGGGAAATAATAATAAAATAATAAAAAATAAAACATAAAATAATTCTCACGACATTTCGGCCACACAGGTATGTCGGGAAGACAGCGTCTGAATTCAGACGCTGTCTTCCCGACAGACCTGTTCTTCACCTGAGGACGGCTGCTTGCATTGTGGCCGAAACGTCGTGAGAATTATTTTATTATGTTTTATTTTTATTATTTTATTATTTCCCTTCTACGTGACTTTACCGAAAGAACCAAGATGATCAAACTAATTGTTGTTGTGACTTTCTCACCCCGTGCCCCTACTGGTCATCTGTGATCAAAGAGCTTCATAGCTCATCGGATTCCTCCTCCAGTCTAAATAAAGATTCTCATTCTCATCACTCACGGAGCTCGTGGGCAAACATCCTGATGTAGCAGCACCCTCCTGACAAAGGGAGTCTTTGAGGCTCAATGAGGCCTTCTGGGGTAAATAACCGGCGCGGTGGCTCCATCATTGACTTATTATCGGCGGAGCGATGGCGTACAGTGATTTGGCGTGCCGCGCTAGGAGCCAGGCGGACCTGAGTTCGATTCCCAGCCGCGTCAGTGGCGAGTGACATCTGGACCAGGCCCTGGGCCAATCCACGCTAGCCGAGCGTGGTGAAGTATGGTCAAACAACCCCACCACGGCACGGGGAGGTGTTCATCCAGGGAAGCCACACATGATCCTGAACTCAGGGTGGCCTTGTCACTTTGGGATGTTTGGCGAACACGAATGACATTAGTTTAACATGTAGTCGGAGGAAAGCTTTAAGTCAGTAGGCTTTCGTGACCAATAGCCGTAACAGAGGTTTTGTTGGGTTAGATCGCATGCATATAAATGCGTCGTTAAACACCGCCACCACATGACACAGCCAATTAGTGCAAATTCGTTACTGGTGCAGCACACACGAACCGGTTGTGCGTTGGAGAGTAAACCCACAACAACATTTACAATTCGAGTACCGTGACTTTTCTCCGGTTATCACAACGACCAACCTCATCAGGTGACTGCCAGAGTTGTAGAGAAGAAGATGTCCCTGCCTCCTCGGTCTTAAATAGTCAAGAGATCAATGTGACGTTGCCACTTGTGAGCCAATCAGGTGCGAGGACCAGAGGGGGGGGGGGGTAATTATTTAATATAAATTATCTTTCGATTTAAAGCTTTCGTGACTGCAGGGATTAATCTTCTTGGTTCTTTCGGTAAAGTCACGTAGAATGGAAATAATAAAATAATAAAAATAAAAGATATTTAAATAATTTTAATTATATAAATGATCTGTAATTGGTTTGGTTATTCACGGTTATTCAACACACAATGCATGTGCATAATGCATGTACATAATATGTGCACATAATATGTGTACATATTGTATGTACATAACGTGTGTACATTACACATTCATATTATGCATGCACATTACGTTTGTACATTATGTGCATCCAGGCGTTTTTGGGTGCAAAAAAAACCTCTTATGGACGAATGAGACTGTTTGTGTTTTAGCTATGGGAGGAAACGGGAAAAACCCGGAGGAAACCCATGCAGGACAGGAGGGCAGAACACACAAACTCCACACAGCCGCTCACACACACGCACGCGCCCGCACACGCTCTGAAGAACACAAGCCACGAACTCACGGTCACCCACACTCTGCGGAACACACAAACTCCACACAGAATGTCGCGCGAGTCGGGAATTGAACCTCGACCGTTGTTGCTGCGAGGCACAAGCGTCACCACGGCACCCGCCTGCTGCCCGTGTCATGACAGCACCGAGAAGTCCGCACAGATGGGTTCACCAACCTGGCCCTCTTGGCAGCACATCACGGCGATCTCGACATGAACCACCAACCCCCCCCGACCCTGCCCCATCCCCGCTGGATCATTGCGTCCATCGCGCCACGCCGCGCGTGGCCGGCTGCCATGGAGATTGGAAGCCAACGTCCAACCTCGTCGCGTCCGATGGTGTTGCAGGCTGCGGGAGGCTTCAGGACATCGTTTTGCCGATTTTGTCCCGGGTTTTGGAGAAGCGGTTGTTTTCCTTGTCATGGCTGTTAGTTTTCCACGGCTCACATCAGTGGCGAGCAGCATCTTAGCCAGTCCTTGGGCCTCCCCTCACCAACCCGTCCTGGTCAGTCTGGTGGAGGGTGGTCAAACAAGCACCCTGTGACCACCTCCTGAAAAGCACTCGAATAGCATTATTAAGATAATATTAAGATAATGCTATTATTAAGAGAATACTATTAACCTATAAGGCTTTAAAATGGTTCACCCCACATTACTTGCAGGAACTAATACATGTATATATTCCATCAAGGTCCTTAAGATCTCTGATCTCCAACTGCTCAGCACCGCCAGGTCTACAGGTTGCGCGCTTTTGGCGATCGGGCTTTTGTTAGCGTGGCACCCAAGCGATGGGACGCCTTGCCACTTGAAGTCAGGCAATCGGAGTCGGTAGAGATACTTAAGTCTGCTGTGAACACCCCATCTCTTTAAAGTGGCCTTCTTGAGTTTGGTCGGTTGTCCTGGTTCTGTTTTTGTTTCCAGCTTTTCATGAATTGCGAATTAGGACCCTAATAATAATTATATTTATTTAGTGCTTTTCACCAAGGACATCAAAGGGCGGTACAGGACACAGAAGCAGCAGACACTCAGCATAAAAATAATATAAATACATTTTAAGAATAATTTACTAAATAAAACAAAGTTTAACAAGAGGATGCGTATAAATCGGTTTTAAGGTGGATTCAAAAAATGTCCACAAACACGGATATCGCTGATACCTCATGGAAGAGCATTCCATAGCCTGGGGGCGACACGGGAAAAATCTCGGTCACCCATAGACCGAAGCCTCGACCTGTGATTGCAGAGAAGATCTGCATCCCATGTCAGTGATGTAGGCTGGGTCAAAGTGGTTCACTGCTGTATAAGAAGCTAACAATATGGTTTAAACTGTTCTACGTGAAACTGGAAGCCAGTGCATAAAACATTTGAATTATTACCCCTCTTGACTTGAAGCTTTCGTGACTGCAGGAATCTATACTCTTTGGTTCTTTCGATAAAGTCACGAGGTAGAAAATAAATCACGACGTTTCGGGCGCAACACAAGCATCCGTCATCAGGTGGGAAAGCATGGCCTGCTGCTGATGCAGACTGTTTTAAAAGGTTTTAAGGGTCATAAAGAAGTGGCCGGGGCTAGTGATGTTAATGTGAGAAATTAGCATGTAACAGCAGCAGACCATGCTTTCCTACCTGATGACGGACGCTTGTGTTGCGCCCGAAACGTCGTAATTTAATTTATTTTATACCCACGTGACTTTACCGAAAGTACCAAAGAGTTTTATTCCCATGAGCAGCCGCCTCCTCCTCCACCGCCAGGGGACCCTCTACGCTCGTGTGCACGCGTGACTCAAGTCGCCGCTGAAGGCGAACTGGAAGATTGCCATCACGGGCTCGCCGATTCTATTCGTAGTCAGCCCTCGTGGGGCTTTGTAACCCTAGGGATCTGCGGGCGCCGCACGACGTATTTGTGTACGGCACATTTACGCGATTTAACCCGAATTCGTGTGTGAGAAAAAAGTTTTTTTCGTCCAATTTTTAGCGAAAATTTGTGCCTCTGACTCGACTTATAAAAACGTCGCATTTACTGTTTGCAGTGCTCATGCGTGATCCATAATAAGGGTTTTTTGGGGTTAGATCGCGTAAATTTAAATGCGTCGTTAAACAGCAGCACCACCCGACACAGCCGATTAGTAAGGTTTGTCACGTAAACAGAACGTGCGAATTAGTTACTAGTTCAGCACACCGCTTGTGTGTTGGAGAGTAAACCCATTTATATTTATGCGATCTAACAAAAAAACGTTATCACGAGTGGTTGTATTACTTTGTTGCATGTTGGTGGTGAAAGCCTACGTGTTACAATACAAGGACGAGATGAATATCCCTTAGCCCGTTAAACGAGCCAAACAAAAGAACCGAGCCCATCGCTCGCATACGAAACGGCCAAGGTTTTTCTTGTTGTTTCCTACAAGCAAATGTTATAGCGTTCATCGATATGAACACACAAACACAATGCCGTGCATCGTGAAAATAAAACATCAACGAGGAGTTCACGCGTACGATTCAGTTTATTATGATTGAACACGATTATACAAATAAAGATTATTGTTATCTGACCAGTGAGAAAGTTGGTTGTACTAATTATATTCTTATTCTGGATTTGAAGCTTTCGTGACTGCAAGGATTCATACTATTAGGTTTTTTCGGTAAAGTTGCGTAGGCAAAAAGTAATAGAAATAAAATAACAATAAATGAAAATAAATCAATTAAATCACGACGTTTCGGAGGCAACACAAGTCTCCGTCTTCAAGTGGGACCGTCACAGCTAAATTGACTGTGTCAACAGTGATTTATTTTCATTTATTATTATTTTATTTATTTTACCTTTTATCTACGTGACTTTACCGAAAAAAAAACCTAATACTGTAGTGTCTATTATTATTTTTCACGAAAGCTTTAAGTCAAGATTTAATTATTTTCTTCTAGCGACGTCTGCTGGCCACGAGAGGCCGCTGCTGCTGCATTGTTTCACTGCAAGGCTGCGTTCACGCTGGTGCACGTGATCTGTTCAACGTTCAATTTCACGTTCAACGGTGATGGTTCATCTTCTTAAACGAACGTATGCGGTAACATTTTTAAGTATTTTATAGGAGTATAACACAAGATTCACAAGTTACGTAAAGGACACGCCTATACGGACATCCTGGCCACATGATATCAAGGTTCACTGGAGATGTATTGATAACTAGAGGTGATCATCGATTATCCGGCGGTCCCGGGCCGATCCGGCGACACCGGCTGCATGACCTGTCCGGCGATCGGCACCGCGCTCGTGACAAAAAAAGGTAGCAACGCTTTATTTCAGTGTCAAATATTACATACGGTTCATTATACACTACATACAACTTAAACAATGACAATACTGCACGTGTATACAGCACCCCATGCAGTCTTCGAGATTGGAGAGGTAAGAACGGCACAGTAAACGTTTTAACCTTTTAAAGTAGGATATTTATTTTTGTCTATTTGAACGTTTATGCTAATTTAATATAATTAACATAAAAACACGTAACACCTAAACACATGCCATACAAGAATGTGCAAAAATAAGCTGTTTTAAATTATGATGTGATTAGTGATTATCCGGCGTTTTTGAAAATCCGGCGCCGCCGGATATTCGATGATCTACTGCGTTAGTGAACTTCGATAACTATTCATCTTATTTCGAAACAAAAAAACTGACTCGTATCGTCCACTCTGGCCTCTCAATAGGCCATTGCCCGAAACGTCGCTCTTGTTAGATGTGGGTCGCAAGCCTTCACCAAGTAGTGTGAGTGACAAAGGGGCCGTCCATAAATAACGTCACGTACCTAGGGGGGCGGGGTCAAACATTTGTGACGATGTGTGACGAGGGGGGGGGTGAGAAATGTGACGTCACATAAAAATGCGCAACTTTAAATAAATATAGAATTGTTATAACAACACTCTTACATCAGAGTGCAGCGCCACATTAAATACGCACTACAATGGCACTAGTTTAAAGCGATTTTAAGCATGTTTTATTTTTAAAATGGAAATAAGGTTTGGGGGGGGGGGGGTACAGCTTTGTGACGTCATATTTGAGGGGGGGGGGTCTGACTTTTTGTGACGCCGTGTGACGAGGGGGGGGGTCAAAAATCGTCCAAAATCACGTGACGTCATTTATGGCCGGCCCCTAACCCACTGTGCGTGCACAGTAAACTCGTTCAACACACTCCAGCACATCCTGTACTGGACACAAAATAAGCGGGAGCGCGCTCGTGGGGCATTTAAAGTCACAAAATAAAATAATAAAAAAGCCGAGACCGCAAACCGCGTCCTTCACGCACCCGTCACTCAGCATAGACATCATGTACAGTGACAATTACTGAATTGAAGCACTCGTTCCCGGAAAGTCGTGGAGCTGATAGGATGTGTCTTTAAACAAAATTGACAATGTTTTTCTTCTTGGTTCTTTCGGTAAAGTCATGTAGAAGGGCAATAATGAAATAATAAAAATAAAACAATAAAATAATATAATAAAATAATGAAATAATATAGTTACATAATACAATAATATAATAAAGTAATATAATATTATTTTACAATGTTTTATTTGTATTATTTTATTATTTCCCTTCTACGTGACTTTACCGAAAGAACCAAGAAGATGAATCCCTGCAGTCACGAAAGCTTTGAATCGAAATTTGACAATGTATTTTTGATGTTTAGAGGAGTGTCCTTCACTAATTTTCAAAGGTGGGAACTTTCGCCGGTAATCCATCTCAGTGGATTTGACGGCAGCACGATGATGATGATGATGTTGGGGTGATCACGGGCTGCACTTAAAAGGCCACTCAGTGGCCCGCAGGGCCTCTATGTCTGTCTCTCTCTCTCAACACCGGCTGAGAGAGAGACAGCCATTGCCTGCTTATCTGTTGTATTACAGTATACGGCGCTGTATTCGTGTATGGCGCGTGCAATGAATGTCTCGGCACACGTACGCTGTGACAGGATACAATGAATCCGCAAGAGAATGAATGTAAAATTATGTTAATACAGAAATAAGCCTATCAGTGTTCGGGCATTGGATCAAGCTGTGATATTTTGAATGCAAGTGCCGATACGTTCGAGCATGGATCAATTTTGTATCGTTAAAAACCGGTCGATACCCGTTTCATCGGACATTGGATCGTTACAAATACTTCGATTCCCGTTCCAGTGGTCCTTGTATGTGCAAAGTCACACCCAGTTACTCCACAAATGGGCCTAAAGCTTGAACATAATGTATCGATCTTGACATAATGTATCGATCTTGACATAATGACAGAGACACGTGCCTCGCCATGCCCGCTTTCCCGCCTCCTGTTCACACGGGTGACGTCACCGGTCACGTGAGTTGGGGCGCGCGCGGGGCATGGCGGGAACCGCGGGGTAGCCCCCCCCCCGTCCCCACACGCGAACTCCCTCAGCCGTGGGCTCCGGGCTCGCTGAGGTAAAACAACAAAACATCTTAACGACGATTTAAAACAATTAAACTCGCAAACATGAATTCCTCTTTTTAGGCGGCGAGCGCGTGAAGTAACCAGCACGTCTTGTGGACGTTTTTCGTTTTGTAATTTAACGCGGCGTTATATTTTAATGTAATGTTGTTTGCCTCCCGCTACGCGAGTGTAAAGTTTGACAGCCGTCCGGTTCGCGCCACCCTGCTGTTGTTGTTGTTGGAGTGCTTGTTGTTGGAGTGTTTGCTGCTGCTGTTGTTTATAAAGTGGGAACTTTGTACAAGAAAGCCTCTTCACGGGGATTTGCTGCAGGCTGCTGCCGCCGCCTTTAAAAGCGAAGCTTCTCGTTGTGAGGCGGCCAACTCGCAGCGCGAAACATCGCGACTCACCTCGTTACACTCACCTCGTTACTGAGCTCACCTCGTGTCACTCACCTCGTGTCACTCACCTCGTTACTGAGCTCACCTCGTGTCACTCACCTCGTGTCACTCACCTCGTTACTGAGCTCACCTCGTGTCACTCACCTCGTGTCACTCACCTCGTGTCACTCACCTCGTTGCACTCACCTCGTTACTGAGCTCACCTCGTGTCACTCACCTCGTGTCACTCACCTCGTTACTGAGCTCACCTCGTGTCACTCACCTCGTGTCACTCACCTCGTGTCACTCACCTCGTTACACTCACCTCGTTACTGAGCTCACCTCGTGTCACTCACCTCGTGTCACTCACCTCGTTACTGAGCTCACCTCGTTACTCACCTCGTGTCACTCACCTCGTGTCACTCACCTCGTGTCACTCACCTCGTTACTGAGCTCACCTCGTGTCACTCACCTCGTGTCACTCACCTCGTGTCACTCACCTCGTTACTGAGCTCACCTCGTGTCACTCACCTCGTGTCACTCACCTCGTGTCACTCACCTCGTGTCACTCACCTCGTGTCACTCACCTCGTGTCACTCACCTCGTTACTGAGCTCACCTCGTGTCACTCACCTCGTGTCACTCACCTCGTGTCACTCACCTCGTGTCACTCACCTCGTTACTGAGCTCACCTCGTGTCACTCACCTCGTGTCACTCACCTCGTGTCACTCACCTCGTGTCACTCACCTCGTTACTGAGCTCACCTCGTGTCACTCACCTCGTGTCACTCACATCGTGTCACTCACCTCGTGTCACTCACCTCATGTCACTCACCTCGTTACTGAGCTCACCTCGTGTCACTCACCTCGTGTCACTCACCTCGTGTCACTCACCTCGTGTCACTCACCTCGTTACTGAGCTCACCTCGTGTCACTCACCTCGTGTCACTCACCTCGTGTCACTCACCTCGTTACTGAGCTCACCTCGTGTCACTCACCTCGTGTCACTCACCTCGTGTCACTCACCTCGTGTCACTCACCTCGTTACTGAGCTCACCTCGTGTCACTCACCTCGTGTCACTCACCTCGTGTCACTCACCTCGTGTCACTCACCTCGTTACTGAGCTCACCTCGTGTCACTCACCTCGTGTCACTCACCTCGTGTCACTCACCTCGTGTCACTCACCTCGTTACTGAGCTCACCTCGTGTCACTCACCTCGTGTCACTCACCTCGTGTCACTCACCTCGTTACTGAGCTCACCTCGTGTCACTCACCTCGTGTCACTCACCTCGTTACTGAGCTCACCTCGTATCACTCACCTCGTGTCACTCACCTCGTGTCACTCACCTCGTTACTGAGCTCACCTCGTGTCACTCACCTCGTCTCACTCACCTCGTGTCACTCACCTCGTTACTGAGCTCACCTCGTGTCACTCACCTCGTGTCACTCACCTCGTCTCACTCACCTCGTTACAAGTCTCACCTCGTCACCGGTCTCCACATCTGTCTGCTTCTTACCTCATCCACTGCTCCTCCGCTTTGCAAATTCCCTTCCCTCTCTTTTCTCTCCTCCTCAAATTCTCTCTGAATAATAAAAACGGCAACGGCGACCTTGCACCGTTTAAGAAACGTGTTAAATCCTCTCCGCTACAACGCTGATGGTGCCGTTTGATTTGATGGGCGCCGCAGTGGCCAGATGTTAGCTACCTCGCCTGGTCCGCAGGAGGTCGTGGGTTCGATCCCGACCCTGACGATGCCTGCTGCTGTGTATTTTGAGTTTGCGTGTCTCTCTCATCATCATCACGGTGGCTAGGAGATGTTAACTACCTCGCCTGGTGCGCAGGAGGTCGTGGGTTCGATCCCGACCCTAGCGATGCCTGCTGCGGCTGTATATTTGGAGTTTGCGTGTCTCTCTCATCATCATCACGGTGGCTTAGGAGATGTTAGCTACCTCGCCTGGTCTGCAGGAGGTCGTGGGTTCGATCCCGACCCTGGCGCCTGCTGCTGCTGCTGTGTATTTGGAGTTTGCGTGTCTCTCTCATCATCATCATCACGGTGGCTAGGAGATGTTAACTAACTCGCTTGGTACGCAGGAGGTCGTGGGTTCGATCCCGACACTGACGCCTGCTGCTGCTGCTGTGTATTTGGAGTTTGCGTGTCTCTATCATCATCATCACGGTGGCTAGGAGATGTTAGCTACCTCGCCTGGTATGCAGGAGGTCGTGGGTTCGATCCCGACCCTGACGCCTGCTGCTGCTGTATATTTGGAGTTTGCGTGTCTCTCTCTCTCCGTGGTGAGATGTTAACTACCTCGCCTGGTCTACAGGAGGTCGTGGGTTCGACTCCGACCCTGACGCCTGCTGCTGCTGTATATTTGGAGTTTGCGTGTCTCTCTCCCCATGGTCGCGTGGATTTTTCTTCGGGTCCTCCGGTTTTGCCCTCCACATTTCGAGTGAACGTCGCGCGTTTACGACTATTTGGCTGCTCGACATGTCCACGTGATAAGCCACTGTGTGTCGAGCTGTTATTTGTGGTCAGGTGACTTCTTACAAAGAGCTGCATAGCTCCGTCGGCCTTACCTGGCGGAAGCAAAATGTGTTGCTGGCTGCTTGCCGTTTTTGGGCATGTGGGCTTGTGCTCAGCCGCGGGTTAAAACGAATCCTAAAAATGTGGCGAGCCCACTCCCCCCTCCTCCTCCGCTTTAAACCCAGAGGTGTGCACGGCGTTCAGGACTGAGGCTCGCGGATCTTCTGTAACCTCCTCACCGCGTCTCGTTTTGTGTTCTGTACCGGGCTCCTGTTGAAACGCAATAAATAACAAACTAATATTTAGATAAAAATAAAGAGGCGCATATAACCCACGACGCTTAACAGGTTTACTTCGCGACGCGCTGCAAGTTGAAGTCTCTTTGGTTGCATTGGCTCCCACCGCCTCCACGAACGGCGAGCAGCTCGCCGCCACGACTGTTGGCACGCCAACACCACCAACACCACCACCAACATCACGAACACCGCCAACACCACCACCGCCAACACCACCAACAACACCCACCAACACCACCAACACCACCAACACCGCCAACACCATCACCACCAACACCACCACCAACACCGCCAACACCACCAACACCACCAACACCATCACCACCGCCAACACCACCAACACCACCACCACCAACACCACCAACACCATCACCACCACGAACACCGCCAACACCGCCAACACCACCACCGCCAACACCACCACCGCCAACACCACCACCAACACTGCCAACACCGCCAACACCAACACCGCCAACACCACCACCGCCAACACCGCCAAAACCACTAACAACACCGCCAACACCACTAACAACACCACCACCGCCAACACCACCACCAACGCCACCAACCCCACCACCGCCAACACCACCGCCAACACCGCCAACGCCACCGCCACCAACACCGCCAATACCACCACCAACACCACCAACACCACCAACACCACCACCGCCACCACCGCCGCCACCAACACCACCGTGCTGCTGCTGATGCTGCCGATCGGCGCCCGTGAATGGGGGTAGGGGGCCAACCGGCACGAGAATGACTCTCTTTGTGTGTGTGCCACACTGCCCCCCCCAACAGCTGCTCCACGTCTCGTGTCGCAAGCGGAGGGGGGGAGACTTCGCCGCCGCCGCTGCCGCCGTGCGAGAGAGACCAGCTCGGCACCGTCGCTCCGCCGCCGCTGCCACCACCGTCTCCCCCTTCTCCTCGGATGACTCATGAAGCTGCCGGGCAGTAATGTGATGAATAAATACGAGTTCCTGCAGATCGTGGGAGAAGGTGAGTTGACTGGATGCGAACCCGTGGGGAAATGTTGCAGAGAAGAAGGATCGTCAAAGGGAGGCAGAAAGGAGACCGTTTATTATTTCACCTGTGCCCGGACGTGACTGCATGCGCCGCTTAATCGCAATAGTTTCCTACACTTTGTGTTCCCGTCCTAGAGCAAGGCTCTCGTGAAGGCGCTATGTTTTAAAGACATGACCTCCACGAGTTTGAAAGTAGGAAGCAATGGTGCTGCTTGTAATCCCAATTGAGTAACTTGCGGTGTACTTTTTCTAATTTGGCAGATTGACGCCGGTAGACAACGGCCTTCTCTTTTCATATAACGCTACAGGATCTCTAATATTCACTGTGAAGCAGACAGAGCATGCTATGTTTTGGTTAATACACCCACTGCGGTAATAACCGGGGCAGCCTGCCGGAATCGAACCGCAAACCTCTGCAACAGGCAGCGAACGCGCTACCGCTCGGGTCCTCAGCGTCACGGACCCCAAATGCGACGGAGAAGAACTGCACGAGAGAGTTGGCGTAGAGGAGGATGATTTGAGATGCCAACTTTGTCCGGGAATGGCCGCGCGGGCGCAACCGCGTTGGCAGTTGTTGCTCAAGTCCGCCCCCCCTTCGCCCGGTCTCCCGTCAGCCGCGGAGGCAAATGGTGAAATAAATAAGTGGCAGTGTAGCACTACGGTAAAAGTCACCGTCGAGTACAGAAGCGATGCTCGCAGTTTGCGACTCTGCAAACCGCCCACTGTAGACCCAGGTGACCCGTGAAGTGGCAAACACGCGGCGGCAAGCACGCGGCGTCGGCACACACAGACACACACACAGACACACACACAGACACACACACAGACACACACACAGACACACACACAGACACACACACAGACACACATAAGACGACGCCAGCGGCAGCAGCAGCAGCAGCATGCACAGAGCAGCAGCAGCCTGTACAATGGCAGCAGTGGAGCAGTGTGGTTTATGAAGCCTAATCTGGCATCGTAAAAGGGTCAGGGTGGTGATAAGGGCTGGTTGAGTTTGTTGGGTTAGGGGTAGGGATAGTGATAGGGGCTGTTTGGGGTAGGGCATTAGGTTAGGCTTGCGGTAGAGTGTTTGGGAGAGTGAGTGATGGGGTAGATATTCTTAGGTTTTTTCGGTAAAGTCAGGTAGGTAAAAAATTTAAATTAATAAAAGTAAAATAAAAATCACGACGTTTCGGAAGCTTGTGTTGCCTCCGAAACGTCGTGATTTTATTTTTATTTTACTTCTATTAATTTTAATTTTTTACCTACGTGACTTTACCGAAAAAACCTAAGAATATGATGGGGTAGAGTTACGTTAGGGTTGGTGTTGGGTAGTGATATGATCTTGTTGAGTGATTGGTAAGCCTAGTGACAGTCTGGTTAGTTAGGTTGAGGGGTATGGGAAGTGATAGGGTCTGGTTGTATTAAGGTGAGTGTTGGAGGCTGTGACAGGGTCTGGTTGGTGAGTTAAATTCGAGTTCAGGGTAGTGCTAGTGTATGCTTGGCTAGTGTGATCTGGTGTAGCACTTAGGGTGTGGTTGGCTATAATGTTTGGGGAAAATGTTTCCTTGGTTGGCGTCAATAGGGTTAGGACAGAGGTCTGGTTGACTCGTGCGTTTGGCGTTAGGAGTAGCGCTAGAGTCTAATTTCCTATTGTAGTTATAATTCAGGTTACGAAGAGCACAAATCATCGAATCCCTACCAACAAACCCAGGGAGTGATGATAATGACCACGACAATGATTGATGATGATTAATGATGATGATGATGGATATAGATGATAATGGATATTGATGATGATATTGATGATGATGATATTGATGATGATGATAATATTGATGCTGGTATTGATGATATTGATGCTGATATTGATGATGATATTGATGATGATATTGATGTTGATGATGATGATAATGATTGGTTATGATGATTGATGATGATTGATGATGATGAATGATGATGAATGATGATGATGATTGATGATGACAGCCCAAGTTAAACCCAGACTGGGGTGTGAACTCGCATCCTTACGCTTCGGGGTCTAAGCCCTCGGCCAGATTGCCACCGGGCAGCACGGCGAGCCGTCACCCTGTCCCAAATGAATCTCGTGGCGTTACCCTTGGGTGCCATAGTACCCCGGCTCTCGCATAATGTCCGTGATGCAGTCATGTTTAGTCTGTTGATGGTCGGCGATGCGGCAATTGACTCATCTCGATGAGCTGTGCACGATGCATCACTCCGGTGCGTACGAGCGTTCAGGGTTTCAGCGCAATCGTCCTCGCTGCGTTTCGACTTCGCAGAGTGGCACAGATTTCGGATTGATTGGTTAAGTACACCCCTGGAAAAAATAGTGTCCCAGAAATAAAATATTTAATTGCCTCGGCCATTTCGTATTATTTGGTACCCCGGGGTACCGCCATGAGGATCAAATGAAGGAAGTGACCCAGTGTTTAGAGATCGTCTCATCGCCGTAATGGACGTTTTTCCAACGTTGTGATGGACGTTTGTTCACAGTGTGTGCGCGCGTGGGGTTCATGGCAGCTGTGGCACCGGTTTTCCTGTGAAATCAGCCCTCGGTTGGATAAACCGATTGCTGATTGGCAAGTGGATTAACCCATTTAATGTGGCTGTGCCGAGGCGACCCGGTGTTTTATCTGAATTTGCAAGCAACGTCTGAACTGGTCCTGGCTCTAATGCAGCCCGTTATGAACCCCCTCGGACAAAGTGAACCACCTCCACACGTAAATATAAGATTAGGTTTTACCCGTTTTTCTGGCAACAAAACACGTGTTAAGATGTTAAAACACCAAACTGAAACCTTTTTACAAGAATCATGTCTGCATTAACCACAATACTTGTGGTGAGAATGCAAAAAAAACCTCTGATAATATATGTATTGTCTTTGAAACTGATTGGTCCACACAACTCAGTGGGCTCACATGACATTGACTTCTCCAAGACATAGGTTCTCTGCAAGCCATCTGGCTATCATGAGAGATTCGTACATGAGGCGATCCACATTTACAAACACAGAGAGTATAGTAAGTTTACTGATGATGCTATGTAGTTTATACTTTAGTTTGTCATGCAGTTTATACTGTAGTTTTTTACGTGGTTGTTTAGTAACTACAGCTACATACTATTAACATTCCTTTCCTTTGTTAATGCTCCCCCCCTTCCCCCCCCCCCCTTTGATGCTGCTAATCCTGCATAATGCACGGGCATAGTATTGATTTGGAACCCCCCCCGCCCACCTCCTACGCATTTTCCATATGCTGAATTCCTCTTGATATGCAAATTATTTTGTTTAGGCGCTCTTCTTCCCACCTCCCCCCCCTCTAACCCAGCTTAAATATACGCTCCAAGCTTGGGGTGTTTCATTCTTCGCCTGAGGATGGCTGCTTGCGTTGTGGCCGAAACGTCGTGAGAATTGTTTTATTATGTTTTATTTTTATTATTTTATTACTTCCCTTCTACGTGACTTTACCGAAAGAACCAAGAAGATGAATCCCTGCAGTCACGAAAGCTTTAAATCGAAATTTAACCGCCTCTACGGGGAGGGTTTCCACATAACTTTGAGATCCTTCAACAAGCTCCGGGACAAGAAGGCTCAGCTAATCGAGTCTCTCACCTTTCTGAAGAGATGCCGCGACTCTAAGGTAATACCGAACGCATTTACACTAACATCTGCTGCTGTAACTTCTTCTAATGCGAAACGAATTCTGTCTAGAACTAGCTTAGCTCTTATCTCAGAGAAAATCAGACTTATGCGCACCGAACTAGATCAGTTAGACAAGACACTCTACAAATCACACTTATCCTTGAGTGCAACAATGTCCACATCGGATTGGGAACATGTGGAAAAAATGACTGCCTCTTCAGCTGCCGCTATGTCGACTAAATGTAAGGACAACTTGATTTCCAAATTCAACCGCCTCTCAAACAAGAAACCGGACCCACACATTGAAAAGCTAGATGTTAACAAAGTCGTAATTAATCGCAGTAACAGTCCTATTTCTGAAGGTTTGAAATCCGTTTTAGCTAAAGGACTAAACTTTGCAGTCACACCTAGACACATACCAGTTAATGATATAATTGCTCGAGTAGATGTAGCTCTCAAGGGCTTGAGTCACATCGCTGCAGACGTAGCAAGATCGGAAATCTCTGTAACCCTCAAAAACGCTAAGATGCCAGCTAGCAACATCAGCAAAGATGAGCGTTTTGAATTAGCTCAATTAAAAAAGAGGGATGACATTGTCATCCTCTCAGCCGACAAAGGCAATGCCACTGTCATCATGGACAAAATAGAATACAACAACAAAATTCAAGAACTACTCACCGATGGCAGCTATACAAAAATAAAAAGAGACCCCACCAACAGCCTCGTCTCCAAAACCAACAACATCATTTCTGCTTCAACCGCATTAATTGATCAGACCAAACAGTTCTCGTTGAAACCTTCTGCAGCCAGGCCACCAAGATTGTACGGCTTGCCAAAGATACATAAAGAAGATACACCTCTTCGTCCCATTGTCTCTACTATCAACTCCCCGACTTACAAACTGGCTCGTTTTTTGTCCGAAATCCTACGGCCTTTCACTGGAAAAACCACCTCTGCAGTACTAAACTCTACTGACCTGGTATCAACAATCAAGGGGATTGCCCTGTCCCCAGACGACCTGCTTGTCAGTTTTGATGTGGTTTCCTTGTTCACCAAGGTGCCTGTGCCTGACACCATCGCAATCATTGAAGACTTGGTTCATCAAGGACTGAATGCTGGGGTACCCCCCCTGGTGAGACACTGCTTAACCAATACATACTTCACCTGGAATGGAACCTTCTACAAGCAAATTGAGGGCACCCCAATGGGCTCCCCCTTATCTCCGGTTGTAGCCAACATCTTCATGGAGAAATTTGAGACGGACGCCATCCAGACTGCCACTCTACGCCCGACCTTATGGAAGAGGTACGTAGACGACACTTTTGTCATCTGGCCACATGGCCGGCCTGCTCTAGACCAATTTCTCGACCATATCAATTCCATACACCCAGCCATCAGATTCACCATGGAAGTCGAAAATGATGGCAAGCTACCCTTTTTGGATGTCCTAATCAAAAGGAGACCTGATGGTTCAATGAGCCACTCTGTCTACAGGAAAGCCACCCACACGGATGCTTATCTAAAACCGGATTCCCACCACCATCCATCCCAGAAGAATTCCCTCATCAAGACTCTATATCATAGAGCCCAATGCATCTCCGACCATGAACACATTTCCAGTGAACTCAAACACGTACGCCAAGCTCTTAAGGCTAATGGTTACTCCGACTACACAATCCGCAAAGCCATCACTCCAACCACCAAGAAGGATCCTGTTGAGGAGCCTTTCAAGACCATCACCTTACCCTACATTGCTGGGGTCACAAAAAAGATCTCCAAAATCCTGATTAAACACAAGATCCAGGTCCGATTCAACACAGTACATAAAATCCGTGATCTGGTACCGTCTGTAAAAGATGTGGTTCCAGACATACAGTACCCTGGTGTCTACAAACTAAGTTGCCTCTGTGGTAGCAGTTACATTGGGGAAACCAAACGACATGTCTCGGACCGCATCCGTGAACATAAAGCTGACCTGAAACACTGTAGGACAAACACCTCAGCCGTGGCAGATCACTGTTACAACTCAGTGGGCTCACATGACATTGACTTCTCCAAGACAGAGGTTCTCTGCAAGCCATCTGGCTATCATGAGAGATTCGTACATGAGGCGATCCACATTTACAAACACAGAGACAATTTTAACCGAGAAGATGGATTCTGGCTTAGCAATCACTGGAAGGACGTAATAAACCATTTTGATACACATTAGGGTGGGTAGAATAATACATAGTGTTATATTAAAAATGTATAAGGTATAGGGTGGTTTATAGCAATACAGTATGTAATTTAATGTTGGTTTTGCCTATGGAAGTATATAGTACGGTATAGACGCGTGTGATGTAAGAGAATAAAGTTTAGATGGAAGCATATTATATAATTTTTACAACGTAGAATTTTTCATGTATTACTTACTGTTAGTAACTCAGCTTATTGTAGAGTATAGTAAGTTTACTGATGATGCTATGTAGTTTATACTTTAGTTTGTCATGCAGTTTATACTGTAGTTTTTTACGTGGTTGTTTAGTAACTACAGCTACATACTATTAACATTCCTTTCCTTTGTTAATGCTCCCCCCCTTCCCCCCCCCCCCTTTGATGCTGCTAATCCTGCATAATGCACGGGCATAGTATTGATTTGGAACCCCCCCCGCCCACCTCCTACGCATTTTCCATATGCTGAATTCCTCTTGATATGCAAATTATTTTGTTTAGGCGCTCTTCTTCCCACCTCCCCCCCCTCTAACCCAGCTTAAATATACGCTCCAAGCTTGGGGTGTTTCATTCTTCGCCTGAGGATGGCTGCTTGCGTTGTGGCCGAAACGTCGTGAGAATTGTTTTATTATGTTTTATTTTTATTATTTTATTACTTCCCTTCTACGTGACTTTACCGAAAGAACCAAGAAGATGAATCCCTGCAGTCACGAAAGCTTTAAATCGAAACTATTCTTATATATTGACACTGGCAAAGGAGGTCCCATGACACCTCCACACAATTAGCCGGTTTGTCATGGTTCACGTTTTTTCCTATCGGTGAGCGGTTTTGTAAAAATCTTGACACCCATCTTTGGGATGGAGCGACAAGATCAGCTGTTGTGCAGGAGTGAGGTGAATTTTGGTGTCGCAGAGCCGTGAGGGGAGGTATTCATCTAGCAGTGTATATAAATTGGATGATGATGATGATGATGCAGAGATAACCATTGAAGCTTGGGGCAAGTAAAAAAAGCGACAAATTAACGACACAAGAATTGAGTGCAGAAGCCTTTCAGGGCATTAAACGTCATACATCTACCGCTGTAATTCTCTTGAGTGCACGTTTAATTTGACTTATTCTGAGTCGCAAAGCATCACTCTTCTCCGGTCCAGTTTCGAAACGAAGACACTTGTAAATTCGGCTTGAGCTTTGTGGTTGCCACGAGCGGTTTCGTGATGAATTACTACCTTGTGTGGTTTTTGTCTTTTCTAAAACGCGTGCCTTGATGTGGCGGTTTGGTAGTAGTAGCGGTTGCTGCACTAAGAATCTGGGCGACCTGAGTTAAATACCCGCTCACGGCCAGTGACGATTATCTGAACCAGTGCTGGGCCTCCCCTAGGTCGGCTCGGCCTCAAATGAGTACCTGATGCGCTGTACAAACATCGCCGCTTGGGAAATAAAGGCTGGCGGGCGTGGTATTGGCCACCCGTGTGCCGTGTCGGCCTTGATAGGTGCTCGTTAACAGCACTCGCCATAATAGTCTGTTAAGGCTATACGGGGATCTTTGTTTGGTCGCGATTGGCGTGGAACTCCTCTTCCAGTGTAATAATTTGCGGACGACGGCATCAGGATGCCGACGCGGCTTTAGCGGGACCGCGTTTGCCTCTTCTTGTAATCTCATCGTGTCTGAGCAGCTAATCAGGCTTGAGGCTGTATAGTGCTTTGGACGGGTAACCGCCATGTCCACACCGGTTGCATAGGCAGGGCCCATCCATAAGGAGGGGGAGTGCGGTGCCACGGACAAAATTCCACCGTATAGGCCCCCGCCCGATGCTTTCAAACTAAGGCAGAAGTGCTACGTCTGACACCATGATGTCAAAGCGTGGCGCCCCTCCTCCCCCCAAAGCGCGGGGCCCAGGGCAGTCGCACCTGATTCGCCGTATACCCTAGAGGGCGGCTCTGGTCGTAGGGCTGTGAGACTGCATTGGTGGCCAGTAAAGGGTGGTGCAGCAACATCCATTGCTGTACTTCTATGCTGCCACATCTATATCCATCCTCCCGGCCTTCACCAACCCGTACTGACCAGCGTGGTGAAGTACGGTCGAGTAACCCCCACGACCCGTCTCTTTGTTAGTTTCCTCATCACCTTGCCCGTCTCCCATGGTGTGAGTATTGGGTCGAGATCAACGGTTCATCTGTGCATTCACCCACGCGGTACGATGAAAGTGTTAGTTTGTCGGTGATGTATCCTATGAGATAATTAACACTCACATTCTCTCCCACGTAGGTGCCTACGGAGTGGTTATGAAATGCCGACATAAGGTGAGTTGCCCCGCGCTGCTGTGAGACCTGATACGAACGTGGATGACGGGTGGCTAAGGGGTTCATAATGGCCGTGTTGGAGACACTGGGGTGCCACCACCGAGTGCCCGGCTTTGAATCCAGGTTTTAGTCACCCGTGATTAAACTGGGTTCTCAAGTCTCGCGAGCCGATGTTTCAACCCGGTCATCAGCTACGTGCGTAGATACCCTTAGACCTCCATGGAGACCCATGGACTCATTGTGAAACGTAAAGATTGTTATTGAAGCCCATGGACTCACAAAGACCAAGTTGTGATTAAACCGGATTCTCAAGTGTATCGTGAGTTGGCGGTCTCAGGCCAGTCACCATGTACTTGCGTAGATACCCATAGACATACAAAGAGGCCCAAAGACTTACATATACCGATCGACTCTAATAGAGATCCATAGACTCGCCTAGAGACTTAATCCAGTGTCATAGAAACGCGTGGAATCACGTAGACTGGGTAATAATTGAACCGGGTATTCAAGTGTAGCCAGTTGATGGTCTCCGCCGGGCCAACATTGACTGCACAACAAAGCAGACCATGAAATTTGGTTGTGAGAATCATCACGGTTGGTTTGACTCTGCCGTGCGACCAGCGTCTCTGCGGCACGGCGCGTGGAGAAGTACGGAGCCCCGAATAATGTTGGGCGAGGGATGCCTGTCGAAATAATCTCAGAAGTAGTTATGTGACGTCGTCTTCTGGGGGGGCATTCCCTGGCACGCTGATGATGGGGCAGCGACGTGTCCTGGTGGTAGCGCGTTGGTCGCTTGTTACGGAGGTTCGCGGTTGGGATGCAACGACTGCCCTGGTTAACACTGGTGTGTATTTACCATTAATGCCGCCTGCTGTCCGATTCGGGGTTCACGTGAAAGATCCGGTGATGCCATCGGAAAAAAAGTTGGCTCATCGTGTGCTGGCTTCGTGGTCTAAATATGCCAAATTTGAAATTGTACCCACAAAATACCGCATTTGGAATTACGCATAGCAACATTGCCCCACCCATATCCATGAAACGACTTGAAATGATTGTCTGTGAGACAGCACATTCCTTCATAATAGTGCTATAAGAGTGGTGTGAATGCCAAATGTACAGTGATTTCATTTGATAGCGTCATCGTAATTTAAATTCTATACTAATGTCCTTGCAGCATTACTATATTTTTATTCAATACTCATGTCCTTGCAGCATTAGTATATTTAAATTCTATACTCATGTCCTTGCAGCATTAGTATATTTAAATTATCTACTCATGCTCTTGCAGCATTAGTATATTTTAATTCTCTACTCATGTTCTTGCAGCATTAGTATATTTAAATTCTAAACTAATGTCTTTGCAGCATTAGTATATTTTAATTCTCTACTCATGTCCTTGCAGCCCGATTTGCGGTGACAGAGCATAGGGACATTCAAGCTGTCTGTTTGCCACCGCGGCTATTTTCAGAACGGATCGATGTAATACAATGCGACCATTTGGTCTGGCAGTCAAAGTCAGCGTCTCCTTGTTCAAGCGAGCGTGGGGTAGCTTTCATCTCCATGGGGGGTGGGGGGGGGTCTGAACCAGCGTTGTAAATTCCACATTCCTATAGCAGGAGCCGGTCTTTACATCGGACGGGAAGTGTTGACTTGGCACAAAGTATTGCAGTTCATTGGAAGCTTGGGCATGGCAAATAGAAGCTGGGTGGCACATCCGGTTCTGTCTCCACATTTCCAAAAAATTATGTTTCAAACGATCAGTCTATTTGGCTTTCCAGACCGATGTTACCAAGCAGAATTTATTAAAGCAGGCAGATTATGGGCTGGTTTTAACTTTCTGGGTCTCATCAGTAGAGTTGGGCTTGTTGAAAAAATGCATAGGGATGATGATGTTAATGATGAGCCGAGTCACCCCCAGGGCCAGTATTTTACCTCGCCACTCTCCAATTGTGAGTTGGAGGAGACCCACCACTGTGACACGCGGTCAGATAGATACACCCCATCAACTTGGGCATATGACAGCCGATTATCCACGGTTGCATATTGCGTGCAAAAACACTCGCCCAGGTCTCGGAAGCTTGGCAGAATTAAGCCGTGTCACTGCAATGGCAGGGTCGTCGATGAGGCTTTCATATGGATTTCTGCGGAGGCCCCAAATAAAATCCTCATGGACGACCTCACCATTGCTCCGCACAGCTTTGATCTGCCACGAAAACTACGGTGCTCCATTAACCGCTTGAGAACACCAACTGGTCGCTGTGCCCACACTCCCCCCTCCACAAGTGGGAGAATTAAGGATGGCCCACAGTGTGACTGTGGCCCACCCGAACCAGACAACGCAGCCACCGTATCGAAACCAACTGCATCCTACGCCCGCTCTCCGGCGGACTGAGCGATATTTTTCGCGCCAACTCCCGAAGCTATTGCGTGGCTCAGACTTAAACTCGGGCGTGTGTTTTGCACAGACTTGCCATACGCTAGAGAGAGACGGGCTTGGTTAGAGCGACCGCCGCTCGCGAAACAGATTGTTATAGGCAGCTGCGGAGCGACAACTGGGTGAACAGCAGGAATATTTTTTTTGTACTGTATTGTGGTCCCTGACGCACTGGCCCGCACTGACCAGCGTGGTGAAGTATGCTCAAATAACTTCGACTCCCCTCACGGTGTGTGAGGGATGCCCTCATCCAGCAATGAATTGACAGATGGGATTTGCGTGTGATTTTTAGAAACATGCGTTTCGAGTGTTTGGCTGCGAGTATAAATATCCACGTGATAAGCCACTTCGTCGAGCTATCATTTGTGATAGCCACGTCGCTTCTGAGAAAGAGCTATGATAGCTCAGTGGGCCTTACCTTGGTAACGTAAAAATGCCGATGTACATGTGGTCTAATGGAGCAAACGTGTGACGGGCCATATTCACAAATATATAAACAAGGCAGAATAATCGAATTTTGAATCGAGACAATTCGTCAGGTCGCTCTGGGCAGGGGTTGAATCATCACAGGCTTGCAGCGTTTCAGTCGGGTCTTGGACGTGTAGATTTGGTTTATGTATGTTTAGCCTGGTCGACAGAGAGTGTATGGGTAGTTGTAGTCATAATCACGCTCGACGATTTCAGTGCACTCATAGTCACCATTGACTAAAATATAAAACAACAACTTGGTGGATGAATATTTTTTATCACGAATTTTGTCAAACAAAATTAACACTGCAAGCCTGAATTTTCCCTGTCCCCCATTGGAACTGCGGCTGCTGATTGGAAGTCGGCTTTAAGCGACCAATCGGGCGGCCGGCCTTCGGTTGACTTTACTAATTAAAAGCAACCATGACCCTTGCGGGAAGGTTACGAGACCTCTGACTTCCAGTCAACAGTTGCAAAGCGTGACCTCTCTGCGTGGGGGAGGGGTGAGGGCGGAGGGGAGAGTGTGAGGGGGGCCATCGCTACAGCGACACGAGGAATGTCAACAACACCCTCCCCCCCTCACCCTCTGCCTGTGCCCGTGAGCTCCGCGAGCTCCGGGGCTCGGCTTACAGCGCTGGCAGCAACACCGATGGATGGTGCCGCTCTGAAAGCCGCAAGCAATAGGCTGAACAGATGGCGAAGAGGGTGCAGTGCCCGGTGACGGAGGAAGAGAGGCGAGAGTGGTGTGGCTAAACGGCGCTACCCGTTGTAATGCGAGCACGACCATTAACTCTGAAACCGGGCAAACGAACCCTAACACCTAACCCTAACAGAACTAGACAGTGTCCCTTGCCCTAACCCTA
This sequence comes from Lampetra planeri, assembly GCF_965212315.1. Classification (NCBI taxonomy): domain Eukaryota; kingdom Metazoa; phylum Chordata; class Hyperoartia; order Petromyzontiformes; family Petromyzontidae; genus Lampetra; species Lampetra planeri. The sequence continues at coordinate 507,707 of NC_136166.1, forward strand.
ACCGAACTAGCCTATTAGACACTATCCCTCACCATGACAGAACTTGCCCTAATCCTGACCACGGTTGGCTACGTACGGTGCAAAGAAGTTAAACATACGTATGCACACATCTATGAATACACATGCAGACACAGATACATAAACACATACGCACATGTATAGAAAAGACAAAGATCTTCCTTTGTAGCATATATATACTATTGGGAGTAATGCTGCTAAGCACCTATTAAGGTCAGAATGTGCACGAGTGATAATATTTTACACATCACAACAGGTAGCTATTTAAGGCTGAGTCGACCTAGGCGTGGTCCTGGAGAGTTTGTGTTACCACTCGCCCGCTGATGTTGGTTGTGGCCAAGAATCAAACTCAAGTCGTAAAGCGGTGCGCAAACCACTGAGCCGCCCCACACACAACAGCAGCAGACACCGCCATTCACGAAGCAACGATGATGTCACCACGGCGCTCGTGCCAGGCCAGTTCCACGTTGAGGCCGTCACGTGAAGTGTAGAAGCCTCTTTGGCAGTAAGTCGAGGGACAGACCCCCAGGTGTTGTTAGGGTTAACCGACTGACGTAATTGCAGGTGCACCACTTTGCTCCCCCACCACCTGCGTGTCAAAATACACTGCACACCCAAACACAAACCTATCCCTCGTATAGCGGCCTGTAACAGACTGTAGGGGCAAGTGCTGTAAGCGAGTAGCACCTGTGAAGGCCGGCACAGCACACGAGGGGGTGGGTGGCCAGCACTACGCCCGGCCGCCTTTGTCTCCCCAGTGACATGGTTACAAACCGCAAAAATAAATAATTTGAGGCTGAGTCGACCTAGGGGAGGCCCAGGACCGGTACAGATAATCGTCACTGGTGTTGGCCATGAGTGGGAATCGATCTCGGGTTGCCGGGTTCGTAGCGGAGCGCGCTAACCGCTAAATTACTGCTCACCACTGCACACACACAAAAATATGCACATATACGTGCACACGTTAATACTTCCGGAGGCAAACGCACAAACATACTGTATACACAAATAACATAAGCATATATAGTTTTTACAATTGTATAAATACGTATTTTTATTCTCATTCTGTATACATATACACACATACATGGTTCAGAATTGATTGACCTAACCTAAAAACAGACAAAGATCCCCCATGTAGCCAACATAGACTTTTGCTGTTTGCAAGCACCTATGAAGGCTGGTAAGGAGCATGAGAATGTGGCGAGGCCAGCACCGCTCCGAACCAACTATGTCTCCCCAGCGCTGATGTTTTTACACCACACCAGGCACTTATTTCAGGCTGAGTAAATCTACGGGGAGGCCTAGTCATAGCCAGGAATCGAACTTTGACCGCCAGGTTCGCAGCACTACACCACACACTCCCCCACATTGGGTTTCGCACAAATACACGCACTCGTTTATAGCGTACGCTCGTTTGCTCTCTCGGTTATTTACTCTGGGGGTAACGGTGCGTGGCGGGGTGAGCCCTTGAGGAGGCGGATTGCCGTTGAATGCCAGGATGCCCACGTCCCCATGTCCTGCCGTGCTTGAAGAGAGAGCGCAGCAGCAGCAGCAGCAGGAGGCTCCCCCCGTGCCTTTGCAGCTCCATTGCTGCCGAGTCAATTGCCTGAGAGGACGTCCCTGGCAGCTTGACAAACATCCACACACACGTGCCTGTGTGGAAGATGGAGAGTGATGAGCTTTGCTGGCAGTTACTCGAGGGGGCTCGCAAATGGCCGTGCCCAATACACTGAGCCAGTACTGCTGAAATCCTGGGTTTGTATGCTTGTTGAATTTATTTCGCACCGTAAGCCTCGGTTGCTGTGTGTTTGTGTGTGTTCATGTGCGCATGTGTAGGGAATTTCAATGGGAGCTACATCCCTGCTTTACTGATCTGGTCAAGGCCTATGATACAATCAATAGGCAAGGGCACTCGGTTATTATTCATTGTTTCAGGGTCGCTGACCCTTTGCTCAGGATAATTAAGGACCCTGATTGTGGGTAGGCCCAGGTAAAGCTGCACAGCTGGGAGTCAGGGATGTCTTGGCTCCCATATTATTTGGCATCATCTTTGACCACGTAGTTCGAGAATCTTTTCATGGCTGTACCAGAGGAATTTACATCTGGTACAAATACAGTGGGAGGCTGAACGATGCCCGGGTGCAGTCAAGGAAAGGCTCCCTATTGGTCAACCATGTTACGTTTGTTGATGATCTGGTGATTGCTGCTCACTCTGAGAAGGAGTTGGAGACTCTGCTGCTGAACCTGGAGTATGCCACTAAGAGATGGGCCTTACCATCAGCCCCACCAAAACTAAGCACCTGCCGGTGTATTTTATGTCATCAAATACTCGATCCCCTCAACTTCCCATGAGTTATGGGGCAGTTGTGCAGAGGGTGCAGAAGTTTACATTCAGTGTGCTTATGACTAACTCCAGTTTGGCAGCAAAGGTCTCACTCCGAATCAGTGCAGTGGCATATATTCATCAGCTGCATGATGCTTTGTGGAAGCTACCCAGCCTCTCGTCTGGGTCTTCTTGGCCACAGTTATGCCCTCCCTTCTCTATGCTGTCTTGGAGACATTGAGCCAGCACCTTTGAGTTCTAGGTTTATGTCCTGAGTCTGGGTTTCGCTCTCACTTAGCTCAAAATGGCTGTGCCAAAGACAATGAGTTTTTGCCAATGGGACCATGGCTTTCATATAACAAACTTCCAAACAAGGTGGTGCTACTCGATTTATCAACATCTTTGGGATAATCATGAAGATGCTGCTGCTGATGTTGCTAATTGTATGGTGATCATGATTTTAATGATTGGCTGCTGTCAAGCCTTGACCCAGGAGTTGAACCCCTGACCTTTCAATTTGCGCGTCGAGTGCTCTGAGCACAACGCCACCCGGCAGGATTAACATCGCAAGCTCGCTGCCAAATACAGCCCCTGGCATATTTACTCTTGCCCGCGAGCATCCATGTTAGGATCTTTCAGGGGTGGTGTCCGTGTATTTTTAGCATGAATAAATCATATTTCAATCGCTCGGCTCACCTTTCCGCCGGCGGTACAACCCTGGCCGCGTCAACGGAGACCGCTGCGTTCCGTGAGAGGACTGAGAGGACTGAGAGGATTGAGAGGATTGACCGCGCGATATTATTATTCGTCGCGTTCCATTCTCATCCACCTTCTTGTCCTCGCTGGCTTCCGTGACAAGAGACCTTTGCAACGAAAGTATTTCTCACGTGAGCGTAGATCGAACCCCCGCGCTTGCTAGGAACAGTCTCGCTCGCCGCGCGCGGCTCAAAATCATGAAAAATAATGATAATTTTATTACAGCTGTGATCATCGCTTATCCGGCCCGCAATTATCTGGCTTCCAGAATTATTCGGCGGGCCGATCCGGCGAAACCGGCGAAACCGTCAAAACCGCTCCAAAGGCTGTAACCAGTCCGGCAATCGGCACCATGTGCATGACAAAACTAATATCCATGCTTGATTTCAGTGTCAAATAATATATACGGTACATTATACACGACACATAACTTAAACAATGAAAATACTGCACCATATACATCACCCCATGCAGAGTCTTTGGGATTGGTGTGTTAAGTACGGTACAGTAAATACAGTAACTTTTTAAAGTCGGATAATTATTTTTGTCTATTTGTATGTTTATTTATTCCAAATTCATATAGTAAACATTTAAAACACAAAAAAACACCTAAAAACATGTCATACAAGAATGTGCAAAATGAATTATATACTAGATTGGTCATCAGGCAATTGTTACGATGTGAGTTGTAGATTAGTAATCAGTTGTAATGTGTGTTATTGTAATTATATGCTACGTTAGTAATCAGTTAATTAGTGTTTGTTTCCCCTATAAGGAATTGTAATATGTATTATTTAATAATACGCTTCCAGGCCGCACTAAGTCTGCAGCTGTCTGAGCGATTAAAGTTATTTCTGTTTCTCTCAATTTCAATGGATTCTCTAATTAGTCTTTGCCATTAGTAATTAGTTTTACACAACACTTCAACGTTATCAAAATCAATTGAGTGTCCCTGTTGGCAAGCATGTTCTGCCACTGCCGACAGTTGTGTTTGAGATAGTTTAATATTTCTTTGGTGTTCTTTTAGTCTTACAATGATGTTACGCCCCATCTGTCCAAAATTAGAAATGTAATGCAACTCAGAGAGTCGGCCAACACAACAGTTAAACTTTACCTGGTTGAACCCGTACCAATTGGCGGACAGCTGCAATCGCTATGTGCCTGCCTGCGTGCGTACGTGCGCGCACGCGGCCTGTTGATGATGCCTCAAGTTCCAGCCGCTGTAGCTCATGCTGGTAAGTTGGTTTTGGATGACGGACAAGAGTAGGAATGAAGCGTGTGTGAGCTAACGTAGGGGATGAGTAAGGGCACCCGTTCTTTGAATATACCAAGACAGGGTGGCACCGTGGCTCGGAGCAAGAATAACTTCGTTTCGATTTCTGACTGGGGCATCTTTTTGAGTGGAGTTTGTATGTTCTCGCCTTGTTCCATATGGGGTTTTTGTAGGTTCTCCTATTTCCTCTCATAGCTGATAAAGCATACAATGTTATTGGTGTTGGCCAAACATCCCATTGCAGGATTCTCCTGAAGTGGAGTATGGGCCCAGTCTGGCTTTCCTGGGTCAGTAAGTAATTATTATTAAGTTGAGTATCTAAACCGTGTGTGTCCATCGGGTACGGAAATGATGCGTGGAAGAGACTAAAGCAACTTAGATTAACATTTGTAGTGCCATCTACTTTGTTATGATCGTCAACCATGAACTATCAACTTCTGGATGCAGGCCTCCCCAAAGCATTGCCATCTGTCAACCATTTAAAATATTAAACATTTTTTAATTTTACCAGATAAGGCCCACTGAGCAATATCGTGCTTTTTCAGAAACGACCTCGTCACAAATGGTAGCCCAATGAAGTGGCATTATGATGTGGAAACTTATTGCAGCCAACTACTCTTAAGTGCATGTTTCTAAATATGGAGTGAAAAACCGGAGGACGCGGAGAAAAATTCACACGACCACGGGGAGAAAGACATGCAAATTCCAAATATACAACAGGCATCAGGGTCGGGATCGAACCCACGACCTCCCTCATACCAGGCGAGGTAGTTAACGTCTCGTCACTGCGACACCCCTCTCAAGGTCTCGCGATGCAACAACCCGTCTCATTCATGCTCATGAGCTGGTCTCATTGGTCCGTCTCCTTGACAATCCTCTTGGGCGCATTCTCTGCTTTGACACCCGTTCCATCGTTTGTCTCGACCACCGGCCATCGCCCCTTGTCGCAACGTCCCACTCAAGCCCCCTCATGTATTTATATAGCGTCTCATCTACACCATTCCCCTGGCTCTCGGTGTCATTGCAAGCAATATATTTCGCGTACTTTTTTACTTGTGTTCCATATTCTTCATCATTATCTGTGTTTCTGATCCTCATCATAGCGGGGAATATGAACCGGTTGAAAATGTTCTTCTTTTAGGAAATTTGTACTTTACGAAATATAATTTCTAATTGTTTTCCATTTAGTCTCCTGGATCAGAGAAAGAAATAAACAAACTTTCCGTGACACATTTCGTCTTCATCTCCCTTCTCCTTCTCCCTTGGTCTTTTGTACGGCTGATGTAGATGCAAAGCAACAACTACAATTTCACATTCAGGCGTTCATTCCAGATAACCGCATCAGGGACAGCGGAGTGTATCATCACTGCCACGTCTCCTTCGTGTTTGTGGATCGGGGCATTGCGTCATTATACGTTGTACGATCTGTTCTGGATGACCATGGTCGCACTACTCCTGAAGAGTTTTAAATTTTCTATTTTTGCATCAGGCATCCGCATTGGCCATAGTTTAGGGTGGACCATAGTGCTTTGTGGAATATTAAACCCAGGGATCTATCTGCGTTGGGTCTTTCAGAACAGGGTGTTCATCATCTTTTCCGACAGCGCAGGCAGAGGGCAGCGTCTGCGCGTGGTTGCCAGGGTTAGACTTTCACTATCCGGGCGCTGGGAACGGGAGCCTGGCTGCGTCTCGCTTGAGCGACTGCTACACGGGCGTCAAAAGCGGGGAAGTCGAGCGTAAAATCTGCCCCGGATCGCGTTACTGCCACTACCTGAGCCACGCAGCCAACGGGAAGCTTCTGGGCAACGCCGTCATCTCTCTTATCTGTGGGCAAAGACCAGGATGGTGCAGTGGCAGCACTCGTGTCTCGCAGCAAGAACCACCTGGGTTTGAGTCCTGGTCCAGGCGTCCTTCTGCACGCGGATTGTATGTTCTCTCCCTGTTGTGCATAGTGTGAGTGAGTGAGTGCGTGAACGAGTGGGCGAGTGAGTGAGTGAGCGAGTGTGTGTCTGTGTGCGGGGAGCGGTAGTGTAGCGGTTAGCGTGCTGCGCTACGAACCCAGAGACCCGAGTTCGATTTCCGCCCATGGCCAACACCAGTGACGATTATCTGAACCGGTCCTGAGCCTCCCCTAGTTCGACTCAGCCTCAAATGAGTACCTGGTGCGGTGTGAAAACATCGCCGGTGCGGAGACAAAGGCGGCTGGGCGTGATGCTGGCCACCCACCCCCTCGTGTGCTGTGCCAGCCTTCATAGGTGCTCGCTAACAACACTTGCCCCAACAGTCTGTTATAGGCTATATGGGGGATCTTTGTGTTTATGTGTGTGTGTTGAGAGGGTACACAATGTAACTGGTATTGGCCAAGCAACCCAATGCAAATGGCTCGGTTGAGATTACAGAGAGCAACATCTCGCTCTACTGAAAAACACATTTAGCAGGAGCGTCCTGAAAAGGAGTCTTGAGACTCGTTGAGACTTTCCTGGGTAAACAAACGTAATAGTAGTAATAATGATATAATGTCACGTTCTTTACGTGCACACACACAGCTCTCATGCCAATCCTGCTGTCGTTGGCCCCTGGCCTCGCATGGTGATTGGCTGTCTGTGGACTTTACACAAGCCAGAAGCGGTTATTATTACTACTACTGCTACTGCATAAAAACGCCCTTTTCACACTATACCGTGGGGCCTTTGTTGGTGGTATCAAAGTACAGAAAAATAAGAATGGAGTTTTACTCAGTCTGGCAATAAAACTGGTGTTAAGATGTTCAAACACCAAATAGAAACCTTTTGCAAGGAATCAAGTCTGCACAAACCACACGTACTTTTGGTGAGCATGCAAACAAACATGCTCTGATAAGAAATGCATTGTCTGTGAAACTGATTGGCCTACACCAGAGACAGTCTTCCTTATGTCCTAGTCTCACCAGTGTCAGACCAGAGAACGCCAAAAGACGAACAGTACTTATTTCCAGAAAGGGTAAAACCAATTCCTTGTCACACTGTTGCCCAAAGGCCCCAAACGCGTCAAATTATCCGGAAACGAACGGCGTGTCGGGGTTGTCACAGACAAGAGTGAACACTTTTTTTTTAATTGAGCAAGTTTACAGAAAGAGCATGGGAGGTGAAGAGCCGATGGCAGGGAATTACAAAAGTGTGGAACGGTGCAAGGGAAGAAGCAGAAAACTGAACTCTTATTATTTGACCAGGTACGGCCCACTGAGCTATTCAGCTCTTTTTCAGAAGCAACCTCACTACAGCAAATGATAGCTCAACCAAGTGGGTTATCATCACGTGGAAATTCATGGCAGCCAAATACTCTAAACGTGTGACATTGATTTTAAATGTGGAGGGAAAAACCGGAGGACCTGGAGAAAAATCCACGCTCCCACGGGGAGAGAAACACGCAAACTCCAAATTACAGCAGGCGTCAGGGCCAGGATCGAACCCACGACCTCCCTCATACCAGGCGAGGTAGATATAAGTGAGGTGACCTGCAGGGTGGTCGACTGGGTGTTGTGTGTTAATCTACAGTATAGCGGTTGAACACAGCATGGATGTACGTATGTTGAACTTCTTTCGCACAGTGCGTAGCCAACCGTGCTAATTGGACGTGTGGGGGAAAGGACAACAAAACTAAACGCAAAAATTCGTGCAAAAGAAATGCTTTTTCACAAACTCCCAGATCCACTGGGCCGCAGTATATAAAACAGTCATTCTGGTAGAGACTGAACGGATAATGGTGATGATTAAAGGTGAAATTCTGCTTGAATTCATCAATTTATAGAAATTATTAATGTGGCAATCCGGACATGTGAGCAACGCTGTAAAAATAAATAAATATCACTACAAATATCCTGGTACTGTAATCGCATTCCAATGTCCAGCAATGTGGATTGAGTTGCAGAAGTGGAAGTGCTCGTGCTCTAAAGCCGGATCCATGCCTGAGCGGTCAGTGGCGCAACTCGGTTGCGTGCAACTGAATCTATCGTATGTGTGGACGCCTCTGCAACCGGTTGCCAGGGAGCAACTGTGCCACCGGGAAGTGCGTTCGCTTCTTTTTTCGTGTGCATTGTTACGCCGCTGGAAAGTATTAAGTATCGAAATGGATCCCCTTGTGCCACCACCAGTCACGGCCCTGCTGTGTTTGGCGGCGGCGGCGTCGTCGTCTTTGTTAAGGGTTGCTGATTAAAGACTGGGGACTCTCACCTCTTGGGCGCCCTCCGCTAATGGATCTCAAGGGGTTTCAGGGGTCGCGCGTAGAGGGCAGCACGAAATTAAATAATTGTCGACTCGCAACGCTGCACCTGCTGAACTCCGACCGTGTCTGTTTAGATTGGGTGGTCTTTCACGAGCAACGGCCCTAAAACTCGATTTAAAGCTTTCGTGACTGCAGGGATTCATCTTCTTGGTTCTTTCGGTAAAGTCACATAGAATGGAAATAATAAAATGATAAAAATAAAACATAATAAAATAATTCTCACGACGTTTCGGCCACAACGCAAGTAGCCGTCCTCAGGTGGAGAACAGGTCTGTCGAGGAGACTCTGAGGACGGCTACTTGCGTTGTGGCCGAAACGTCGTGAGAATTATTTTATTATGTTTTATTTTTATTATTTTATTATTTCCATTCTACGTGACTTTACCGAAAGAACCAAGAAGATGGCCCTAAAGCTGTCGACGCATGTTGGCGAGGAAGCAAAACGTAGCTTTGTGAAACTCCCGAATGGTGGCCAAGGGAATGACAGGGCAAGTGGGTTTTGTGAAACTGCGCGGCGCTTTGAGCGTTATCCCCCTCGGACGTAAATAATCTCGAGACTCGGTGATGCTTGCTCAGGTTAAACACTTTGTGCAGATCTCTTTGGTTCTTTCGGTAAAGTCACGTGGGTATTTTATTTGATATCTACGTGACTTTACCGAAAGAGTATGGATTCCTGCAATCACAAAAGCTTCAAATCAACTTTGTGCAGTGTCTAGCACATGACAGTACAGCAAGTGGGTTGCTGAAGACGATCTGTGCGGCCCTTTCAGTTGTTATCGTGTGCTTATTATCATTAGCACGGAACTGGTTTGTTATCAACTTCTTCCAGGATTCCTGCCTATTATTATATTGTAGTGTGTATTTGAATTCCTCAGTATTTATCTGCATTGTTTACTCGGCACTTTTGACATGGCCTTTGTGAACCTCTGCAAGAGAGAGAGAGACATGCACACTCAGCTCTATGGCTTAAATAGTGGATCTTAGCGATATTGGCTCAGTGGCTTTGACACGGTCATTATGAGCTCCCTGAGATAAAATCTGCCAGATGCTGCTGTTGTTAGAGAACACACTCATACGTTCAGAATCTGGTCAGGGCTCGACGCAGCCCATCATTGTAATCATACTTATCATCCATCTGGGTCGTTACAATGGTTCTGCCACTTTGTGGGCCTAGATGGCGGGCAGCAGAGGGCAGTGCAATAAAATAAATTGTTGTACTGTACTCTGTGATTCCCACGTCTATGCTCCTCAGCCTCACCAAACCCACACTAGCCAGCCTCTTGAATGATCAAATAACCCCCAAGAAGACCCAGGCACAGTTGGCTAAATACGGTCTGCGAAGCAAGTTCAACATGCATACGTACATCATGACTGCAGGTGTAAAAACTGTAAGATTCATGCCGTCTCAATCACGGCGGACGTTAAAGATCCCCCAATGTCGTTCGCAACAGTGGGCCATTCCGTCCTGGGCGTTGCGGTCCAAATTTGCCACGTTCGAAAATGTCACGACAAGTAACTTAATTGGGATTTAAACAAAGCAATCATATCCGAATCTGTATTCGTACTGGAGGAATCTGATGAGCTGTAAAGCTCTTCACAGATGTCCAGTCGGGGCACGGGGTAATAACGTTACAACATCAAACAATACAAAAGCACGATAGGAGCGCAAAGTTCAAGAAAGGTAAACAAATCACACAAACACATTAAACCTTTATTGCCCCAGCTCCCTCTTGAAAATAAAACTCGTCCCGGCCTCTTGGAGTCCTCTCGCCTGGTTAAACAAAGTAAACGTGAAACTCATATATTTCTTTAATATCTCCCGGTCGCTGTGGCAAAGACACGCAATTCTTGATCATCCATAATGCAGATTTTTAATGGGTTGGATCGAGTAAATATCAATGTGTCGTTAAACCCGCCACCACCCGACACAACCAACTAGTAAGGGTTGTCGCGTAAACAGAACGTGACAATTCGTCACTAGTACAGCACTAGTGTATAGTGTAGTGTATAGTGTAGTGTATAGTGTAGTGTATAGTGTTGTATACTAGTACAGCACACCGGTGTGTTGGAGAGAAAATCCACAACATTTTCAATCCGAGTACGACGTTTTACCAGTAATTATAACCAGCATCATCAGGCGGCAGCCAGATTTGTGGTTTAACGACGCATTTAAATTTACGCCATCTAACCAAAAAAAACCTGTATTATGGATGATATTGGTCGCGAAATCCTACGTATTAAACCAATTCTTGATCAAGCGAATTTAATAAATGCTTTGTTTATTTGCAGGAGACCAATGAGATTGTGGCTATCAAGAAGTTTAAAGACAGTGAAGGTACCCGTGCTTATTAAATATAATTCAACACCTGTTTGCTACTCTCTGTCATCATAGTTGTCGTTCGTTCACCCAGGAAAACCTCACCGAGTCACGAGACTGACTATTTCGAGAGGGTGCTGCTACATTGGGATGTTTGGCCAATTCCATTCGTCAAGAATTTGGCTTCGCGTGGCAGAAAACCAGAGAGCCCAGAGGTAACCCACTGCGCATGTGAGGAGGTTAACGCTCGCAGCCTCACGAACCCTCTTGCCGCACCGCCTTCCTCTGGGCCACCACCTCGCTGCCAAGTGGATTTCACAAATCTCCACGTGATCCACCAACCCTTGCCTTCCAAGCGCTGGATCGCAGGTGGCGCGCCACCACACATGGCCGCATTCTGAACAGCAGCGCCGTACCTACATGGGGACTCGATTACAGCCAGGCCCTGACGCAGGAAATGCAGCTCGCCATAACTATTTATAGACCGAGCCTTGAAAACCCCCCGAGGTCCTGGGAATGTGGGTGTATTTCCACTGCTTACACTTTCCATTGCTCTCTGGGTGTGTGTTTGCGTTGTGCTGGCTCACGTATGCTGGGAGTTTGTCAAACAGCTTTGTGTCCATTCACCTTTTACAGTTCGGTTCATCGTCACGAGTCGCGGGGGGGGGGGGGTGCAAACAGGATTCGATTCGAGAATTCCTCACCTTCAGCGGTGATCAATACACTGGCGGATGAAGGCCGCCTAAAGTCGCTGCCAGACCCCGTGATCTCGTTCATGCAGCAATCCATGCGGCATCCGCACATGATGCACTCATCTCGTCGCTCCATCTCCTCGCACTGCGACCCTCTTTGGAATTCCCTCCCGTTGTCTCTGTCACCAGGCTCTTATAATAATAACCTTGCTGGATTCAAGAAACGTGTTCATAACTGTTACCTATTATAACCTGGATAGTGCTGTTGGTTGTTCGCCGCTAGACGTTTTGGGCCTATTGGGCCCGTGGCTCAGCAGCTGTGGTTCAAAATAAAATGATCGCCGCTCTGAATCAAAATTTGACAACTCGCTGAATCGCAGGCCGCCAGAATCCTTACTTCCCGAACTCACGGGCGAGCAAAGCAGAAGTCTCTTGCACCTTCTGAAATATCCCTCTGCGACCCATCAACCCCCCCCCCCCCCCCCACCATATTTCCCTGCTATGCCGCAGACCGCGATGATGTACGGGCGACGACGGCGCGTGAGCTGGCCGTCCTGCGGCGCTTGCGTCAGGAGAACATCGTCGAGCTACGGGAGGCGTTCCGGCGACGAGGGAAGCTGCACCTCGTCTTCGAGTACGTAGAGAAGGTAAAACGCCGCTGCTCGACGCCGTGACATCCATTGGATTGCTCGTGTCCCCCCTCTGTGTACGGGAAGCCTTAATAGGGCTATGAAGTAGGCCTTGATGTAAATGATGGGGTTTTGTAAAAAGGGGTACACCGTACTATTGTCCTTAATTATCCAGGAAATCTTCACGGAGTCTCAAATACTTGTTTTCCTCCCATTAGCACGGTTGGCTACGTACGGTGCGAAAGAAAGTTCAACGTACAGACATACATGCATTGCGAACCCCTTGAGATCATAGAGACCAGGCCGGATGTCACTTTAGTCAGAGTGATTGACTCGCAGTCGCTCATTCGTATTATAATCGGGAGTTGACTCTACCCCATCAGCAGTAACATCAGCACCAACAGCATCATAATCTTCATAACAAGCAGCAGCATTTTTTTTAGCAGCAGTATCATCAGCAGCAGCATCTTTAGCAACATCAGTCATTATCAACATCTCCATAATCAGCAACAACAACATCATTATCATCACCGCCATTGTTTTAATTAATAATACTTATCAACAGCAGCATCATCACCAACATAACTACCACCACAATCATCACTATTTTCTCTAACACGACTACTCTACTGAGAGACAGACACCCAATCTGAAGGTTTTAACCGCAGGGCTCTCAGCCCCCCTGACCCACCTACACACACAAACTTGTTGACTTGGCAGCCTGCGACAAAAAATTGCCCACCTCTGCCGAAGAACAACGGCTCACTCTTAATCATGGGGGCAGGTGTTTGCCGTGTGAGCGTGAGAGAGTGTGTGTGTGTGTGTGAGACGCGTCGCTTAATTTCATAGCAGCTCAGAGTTGCGTGACTGTGCCTGTCACACGCGCACAAACACATCGGCCTCTTTGTCTGCTTGACTGCTTGGCCTGGGGGTTTACAAGGTGTCTTTCATTATGGGAGGTAGCAAGGCAGCTGATTGGGCTCATACTGGCCACGTGGTGTTGGAGCCACTGAATTTCCATCGCAGGAATAATGATTTCAGGCTGGATTGCTGGATTCATGATGGCCGTGTCGGCACGATTGAGTGCGTAAGTTTTAACTCTGGAGCTGGGTGTTTCTCTCTCGTCGTAATGGTTGTGTCAGATACTGAGCTCGCACTGCTGGGATCCTGCGTCCAAGCGTATGGCCTGGGTAGCTGAGTCTTCTACTTACAGGATTCATAAAAGCTGTGTTGTAAACACTCTCAGGGTGTTCATTATATCCTTGTGAGCATCATTGAGATGCTGGGTTTAAGCCCGGGGTTCGGCCATCTCTGATTATACTGAGTTATTAAGTGTGGGGAGCTGATGGTCTCAGAGCAACAACCACTGCACACAAAAAAAACACTTCATGTTACATTTTCTGCATTTTTTTTACTTATTTGGCTTTTTCAACCTATGAGGACCAAACACTTCTAATTAAAAGTAAACACACCAGCGCCTCTAGCTGTCTCTCCTTTGCTGACGATAGTTCTGAAAAGATGCCTGTGTGTGTTACACAGCGAGCCCTCGTGTTGCTTCTGAGTCAGAAGGAAAATATTCAACAGGTGAGTTAGTGCATTCAGAGCCATCGGTGTGGTCCGCTGAGCGTGGCAACAAGCATTTGTTCCTTCGCCCCCTTGTAACCAAGCTTGTCACGTTATAGTAGGGAACAACAATAATACCAATCACAATAGGGGTCATTTTACTGTTGTATAGTCCGTGACCAAATTACCTGGGATGTGCTCGATCTCATCAGATGTCGGAATTGTTGCATCGCAGGATCGTGAGAGATTGTGGCAGGTTGCCCCCCCCCCCCCCCTGGGGCCTTCATCCAGAAGTGGATTGATCACGGTTGATGATGACTCGCATCCATTGCCTGACCTCCGACCCTCCCACGACCGTTCCCGTCCTCAGAATATGCTGCAACTTCTGGAGGAGTTGCCAAACGGAGTTCCACCAGAGAAGGTCCGAAGTTACATCTACCAGCTTACGAAGGCCATTCACTGGTGCCACCACAACAACATCATCCACCGAGGCAAGTCACACCCCTCTGCTGCGAGCAGAGCAGGGGAGCTGAGATTATCTTTCCTGTTTATTATTTTTTTACCGCGCTTGGTTAACCCGCGAAATCCTCAAGACTTCTTCAAGAGGGTTCTTCCAAATTTTCCACTGCCCTCAATGTGTCATTTGAGCAGGAAATAACTTTGACCTTGAGGACACTTTGAGGACATAAACACAAATCAATTGTTAAATAATGCATTTCCCATAGCGTATATGTTGGCTTGGGCGGATTCTTTTTGACCGGTCAATTAAGTTACGGAAACATGGAACAGACACTCTCTATTGTACTAATATGTAAAATAGACAAGGATGCATGTCAAATGTGAGCGATGTTACAAAGAATCGACAGCTCAGTGGAAAATTGTGAGTTAGATTGAAAACGTAACCAAGGACATTTTAAGTGACAGAGTTCAGATGTTTATGTTTTGCCCTCATCAGCCATCGTCAGACCCTTAACCCTGACCGCTGAGCTGATGTCAGTGACCCTTTGACCATCAATTCCCTCCTTCACCTCTTGTGGTCGTTTTGCAATCTAAAACTACAAGGTAAGGCCCACTGAGCTGTATAGCTCTTCTTCAGAAGCGACCTGGCCACAAATGATTGCTCAACGAAGTGGCTTATCACGTGGAAATTTATAGCAGCCAATTTACTCGAAACGCACGTTTCTAAATGTGGAGGGAGAAAACTGGAGGACGCGGAGAAAATCCACGCGACCACGGGGAGAACATGCTAACTCCAAATATACAGGGATCAGGATCGAACCCACGACTTCCTGTATGCCAGGCGATGTATTTAACATCTTGCCACAATCAGCTGCTGGATGAAGGCCTCCCCAAAGTTTGAGGGGAGGCATACGTCTCTCTACAGTTGTCCAAATGTCAGCTTCCTAGCCCTTCCAGACCATCACTATCATTCACTTTAGTCGCTTGATCGCAATTGTCTCTGTGTGTTGTTGACGAATGTGTCTTTGAAAAGTTATTTGAGTTTGTTTTGGAAAGTAACCCATCTATTTTTCTTACAATCTGTTGCAGACATCAAGCCAGAGAACCTCCTCATTGGCTTGGATGACGTCCTCAAGTTGTGTGACTTTGGTGAGCTCTCATCTGTGTGTCTCATGATACGTGATTTTAATACTGAGAATGTTATTTTTAGAATTTTAATTTTCCATTCAAGGCCACAGTGTTGTTGACGAATGTACAGTAAGAGCCCGATATAACGTGGCTCAAGTCATGTCCCCTGAATAAAAATGAGGTCCAAGGATGGATGAATGAAAATTTCAAATTAAGATCAGTTGTTAATGACGTAGATCAGTGATTTGCAACAGGTGGTAGACTGCCGTAACAAAGTCCCAGGTGTTCAGTGACCCATCCAACTCCCACCTCCCGCACTGCCCCCTCCATTGGCTGTGGCGCAGTGTGGCAGAGATCAGCTGTCGGCCCCCACTCCGGCCCTCTCGGCTCCCTCGGTCGTGCATGCGCAGTTGGGCAAACAGACACGGAGACACGGAGACGCACACAGAGACACGGAGAAATACAAACGGGCACCGAGACACGTAGACATGCACAGCAACACACACACACGTTCATGTGCCATTATAGCGCGGGTCTTATTCATGTCAGCCGGCCACCTCCCAGCGATGACGACTGAACGGATGAGAACACGTCTCCTCTCATCTCCAAGGTTTCGCCAGGAACCTGTCTGATGGCAGCAACGCCAACTACACCGAGTACGTGGCCACGCGTTGGTACCGCTCCCCAGAGCTGCTGCTCAAGTGAGTCGCACACTCGCCCCCCCCATCGCCCCTCCCTCGCCCCCCCCCTCGCCCCCCCCTCGCCCCCCCCCTCGCCCCCCCCCTCGCCCCCCCCCCTCGCCCCCTCCACGTAAGAACATTGCCGTGCTACTTTGAAACGACTGCAAACTACACTCATCTATGAAGCGTCACACCTTTATGATAGCAAAGACGCAAATGTCAATGTACTTTTTGTTATTACACTTGTCTATCCCGGAAGTCCTGCCCATAGAATGACGATGTTGCTACCTGTAATCCCAATTGAGTAATTTCCAGCTAATTTTTCAGCGTTTGGATGTTAAACCAAGAAAAGTTACATTGTATGTGTGGGAGGTGGTGGGGAGCCCACGAAGAACAGGGGGAGAGCGCACAAACTTGACACCGAAAGGCCCTTCTTGCTGTGAGGCAGGAGCGCCGCCACCGCACCGCACTGACGGTTTTAATTTGATCCGACAGCGCTCCCTACGGCAAGTCGGTGGACATGTGGTCCGTGGGCTGCATCCTGGGCGAGCTGAGCGACGGGCAGCCATTGTTTCCCGGCGAGAGCGAAATCGATCAGCTCTACACCATCCAGCGGGTCCTGGGACCTCTGCTGCCTGACCAGAGGCAGCTGTTCCTCAGGAACCCACGCTTCCATGGCCTGAGGGTGGGAGACGCACACACGTACACCCCTCCTCCACCGGCAAGTCCGAACCGGGATGGCACGGAGGGGCCCTCGCGGCCTATTCGCCGAGCCGAGCCTGAACCAAACCGTGCTGCTGTGGCCTCACAAGATGTCTGAATCTGGCTCGGGGCCAAGCAGGGCCAGGGGCCAATGTAAAACGAGGTCTTCATCTTTGTACGTTATGTTGAACTTCTTTCGCACGTAGCCGGCCATGCTCATCGGAGGTGCGGAGAGCTGTGTGTACGTGTGTGTACGTGTGTGTACGTGTGTGTACGTGTGTGTGTACGCCACGGTGATACATACACGAAACGGGGGTGTGGGCAGAACCGTGCCTTGCTATCTTTGATAACGATGAAGAGTTTGATTAATTTTGTATTGTTTGTCGTAACTTGCTGGCCCGCCCCCTTACTAGACAACTGTGAATAAGAACTTCGTAGCTCAGGGATTCCTCGAGTGTAAATAACGCTTCTGATTCTGTAATGAATTGACCTCTGGCTGGGATATAAACTCATGTCCCTTCTTCGGTCTCTGTGTTTCCAGTTCCCCACCGTCGTCTATCCCGAAACGCTGGAGCGCAGATACCTCGGTGTGCTCAGTGGTGTCATGCTCGACCTCATTAAGGTAATGGCTCTTGCTAAGTCAACAACAACAACAACAACCACAGTGACAGTAACATCAGCAACAACAAAATCCCCATTATAGCCTGAACAGACTGTTGGGACAGTTGCTTTTTGCAAGCACCTCATGAAGGCCAACACGGCGTAGAGTTCTCACGTGTCACCACCCCCCACGTGTCACCACCCACGTGTCACCACCCCCCCCCCCTCCTTGTGTCACACCGCCCCACGTGTCACCACCCCCACGTGTCACCACCACCTTGTGTCACCACCCCCCTTGTGTCACCACGTGTCACACCGCCCCACTGTGCAATGGCTGCTTGCATTGGCGCTCGCTCACAGCGCCAGCCCCAACAGTCTGTGTGTCGGAATCGCCCGCAAACTACTCAATTGGGGTTACACACAGCAACGCGGCTTCCTCCTGGCAGACTACATCGATCTGACAAACATATACAGGGTGCTTCAAACACATGTTAACACTTACATGGGACTATCGTTTTTATTGGAAACAGAACGGATGATGCACTGTAACATGATAGCAAATGTTTGTTAATAGCTTAAACAAGTCAGAGTCTCCACTTCTTCACCATCAACACATGGCCTGGAATCTTCTCCAGGTGGTCTCCAGAGACCGGAGGCACATTGTGGTATTGTTGGAAATTATCCGAAGCATTAACATATTTTTGAAGCACCCTGTATTTATATGTTTGAGTTCTTTTGCACCGTACGTAGCCAGTCGTGCTAATCAGAAGCGCGGGAGGAAGGATAACAACCTAAACACAGAAAGTGTTTATAAGGAAAAGAGTTACCAGTGGAGAGAAAAAGAACAGCGCCTTCGTGCTAGCCTAGGGCGCTCGGACTATGCACGAATACCAAATTTATTTCATTAGAATTATATTAATTGTCATTAGCTCGTATAAAATGGGTCGGAGTTTGACTTTGTGTGCCTATATATGCACGCGCGTCTGCACATCTGTGCGCGCCGTGTCGCTGCGCACGCAGAACCTTCTGCGGTTGGACCCGGAGGAGCGTTTCGACGCGGGACTCGGTCTCAACCACCCAGCATTCCTCACACAGCGCCTGCTGGACCGCCCAACGCGGGACTGCCCCCCCGCCCATCCCAGCCACAAGCACGGGTCTCCCGCACAGCACAGGTCCGCCCGCACACGCGCACACACACAACAACAACAACTGCCATTCGCCACTAAGTGGCGGTGACGTCACCACGACGCTTGTGCCAGGCCATGTGCACCCTGAGGCCACGTGAAGTGTCGAACGCCCGCTGGCAGGAGGTCACGGGGCAGACCCAGGTGCCACGGGTCGACTGACCGAGATGACCGAGATGACTGGCTGATGCACCACCTGTGCCCCCTACTGTGCCAACTTGCTGTGCTTTAGCCACCCGGCGCTCCGCTCGTTGTTGTGAGCGTCGCTCCTCCGCCCTCCGTTGTTGTTGGAGGGCGACTGCCTCCAACTGCCCAGTAGCGTCCTTCACGAGCCTCCTCCACTGAGGCCGATCTTGACACCGCTGGTACCAGTCATCGGCAAGTCCACTCAGCTCCACGTCCTCCTGTACCACATCACTCCATCTCTTCTCTAGCCCGTGCCGCGCCCGTTTAGCCCCCTCGATCCGGCCGAACAAAAGCTGTTTAGGCATGCGGTGGCTGGGCATGCGGGCTACATGACCCAGCCAACGCAGCCTTGCCTGCCGGAGGAGCTCACTGATGGGACTTTGCCCAGATCTTTCAAGGACTTGTGAGCTCCTCACACAATCCAGCCTGGTTAAACCCAGGATGGATCGTAGGCAGGCCAGCCTAAATGTTTCCAACCGGCGAAGATGCTCCACTAGGGGGGTCCACGTTTCGCAAGCGTAGAGAAGGGAGGGAATGACCGTGGCCGAGAAGACCTGAAGCTTCGTGCGGAGCGACAGACCAGGTAGCTTCCACACAGCGTTACGCAACCGATGAAAAGATATTGCCGCTCGACTGATTCGGAGTGAGACCTCTGCTGATAAACTGGAGCCGGTCATGAGCACACTGCCCAGGTATGGGAAACTCTCTACTCTCTCCACAACTGCCCCATCACCGATTGGGAGTTGTGGGGGCGGAGTGCCCGATGGTACAAAATACCCAGGCAGGTGCTTAGTTTTGGTGGGGCTGATGGTAAGGCCCCACCTCTTAGTGGCACACTCCAGTCTCAGCAGCAGCGTCTCCAACTCCTCTTCTGAATGAGCAGCTATTACCAAATCATCGGCATACATAACGTGGTTGACCAATAGGGAGCCATCCCTTGATCGCACCCGGGCGTCGATCAGCCTCCCATTATATCTGTACCAAATGGTAATTCCCCCGGTACAGCTATTGAAGGCTTCACGAACTACGCAGTCGAAATAGATGTTAAATAATGTGGGAGCCAGAGGACATCCCTGTCGCACCCCAAGGTGTACAGGGAAAGGCTCCGACTCCCGGCCACGTAGTTTTACCCGGGCCCGCTCACCATCATGAAGGTCCTTAATGATCGTGAGCAGAGGGTCAGGGACTCCGAAAGCACGAAGAACAACCCAGAGCCCAGTCCTACTGATGGTATCATAGGCCTTGACCAGGTCAATAAAGCAGAGATGTAGGTCTTTTTGGAATTCCCTACACCTCTGCTGTAGCAGACGGACAGAAAATATGGCATCTGTGCAGGACCGCCCTTTCCTGAAACCACATTGGGGCTCCGCAAGCCTCTCCTCAGCATGCCTAGCAAGGCGATGTTGAATAATCCTTGCCAGGACCTTACCCGGCACACTGAGGAGTGAGATGCCCCTGTAGTTGTTACAGTCGGTACGGTCCCCCTTCTTAAAGAGGGGGACCACCAGGGCATCCTTCCAGTCCTGCGGAACCCGTCCAGTGGTCCAGACTGTTGTTATGATGTCATATAGGGCAGTCTGTGCACAAACGCCACCCTCCCTCAGCATTTCGCCTGGGAGATCATCTCTGCCCGGTGCCTTCCCTGGTCTCAGACTCCGGATCGCCCTCAGTACTTCCTCAACAGCCGGTACCTCAGCCAGCCACTCACAGGGGGTGACCTCTTCCAATATTTGAGGCACCGCAGCCTCAGCAGGGTTATCCCCACTTTGTGCCATGATGTTTTCCTGGCTGAGAGATTTTCCCTCCCCCAGGACCTCACAGAAATGCTCAGCAAATCTGCAAACCTGTTCCTGGGGGTCGGAGATTGGATCACCGTTTTTTCCTCTAATGATGGTAATAGGTGTGGCGCTGCAGGTTACTTTTTTGATGGAGTTAAATAGTGATTTGTGATCGCGGGCTACTGAGGCAGACTCCATCTCCTCAGCAACCCGCGACCACCACCCATCCTTACAGCGCCTCACGGCTCTCCGAACCTCCGAGCGAAGACTGCGGTAAACCTCCTCATTCTCTGACGTGGGATGCTGTAGGCGATGAGAGTGGGCCTGTCGCTTTTTCTCAATTAACCTGAACACCTCCTCCGTCAGCCAGGGTTCCCGGGGAGGTCTGGACCGCGTACCCAAAGCAGCCATTGCAGCTGCATGAGTCACAGTCTTAAACCTCGCCCATTTACCCTTGACATCAGGTGGAGTGGGGGACGATGCCAACCCCAGCTGCAAGCGATGATGAAATTCTCGCTTGCAACTTTCATCAGCTAACTTAGACCAGGCCACTTTTGGTTGGAATGGGATCCTGGGTGTACACCCACCACCGGAGTGGAAGAATGGCAGGCGCATCTTACAGATGACTAGTCGATGGTCAGAGGGCAGATCAGCTCCACGGTAGGTCCTGGTGTCAAGGACATGGGCTCGCATCCGCTGGTCCGTCACTACGTAGTCCAGCAGATGTTCTTGCTTGGACCCGGCATGCATCCATGATGTTGTGTGGATGCGCCGATGCCGGAAGAGCGTGTTGGTAATTACAAGCCCATGGGCTGCACAAAAATCTAGCAGCCTCCTACCGTTATTATTGAGCTGATCTGGCCCATGCCTTCCAATCACTCCAGACCAGGTGCCAGCATCATGACCAACTCGGGCATTGAAGTCACCCAACAAGATGACTCTATCCCGAGTGGCCACTTTAGCCAGCACCTGTGACAGGAGGTCATAGAAAGCGTCCGACTCATCGGCTTTGCCTGCATCCCTCCACGGATGTTCGTCTTCGGTGGGGGCATAAGTAACCACGACCACCACTCCTCGCCTCTGGTTGATGGGAAGGCGAGCCCAAAGTATCCTGGGGCTTACAGCTTCCCACACCTCACCGCCACGCTCCCACGCCCCCTTCATTCTTTTGTTCAGAAGAAGTGCCACACCCTGTTGTTTGGCAGTCTCCTGCCCCGAGTAGAGGACTGTCCACCCCTCATGGTGGCAGGAGCCAGAACCGGTCCACCGGACCTCCTGAATGCCACAGAGATCCAGGCGGTACCGGTCCAGCTCCCGACAGAGGAGTGGCAGCCTCTCCTCCGCAGTGAGCGTTCGAACATTCCACGTGGCCATCCGCAATGGTTTTTCGTTGTTTCTGGAGAAGCCCCGAGGGTTAAAATTCAATCTCCTGGCTCCGCCAAATGGGGTTTGGCCAGGAGACGTCATAAAAGCCTGACCCCCCGGGGCCTCCGGCACAAGCTTATTAATTACAGGTTTATGTTTAATTCGTAGTTTAGTGGTGGTTAATTGAAGGTGGAGGGGTTACCAGCCCCTCGCACCCGTCCAGAGCCCCCGTTTAGCCACTGTGGTGGTCACAGACGCCATGAGGGGAGAGGCCAATGGGCATTGGCCCTCCCCCCACAGCCCTGCCCACGACAGTGTTGCCCGTCCGGCACCGCGAGGAGGTAGGAGGTTGTTTTGCCACACACACACGCACACACACACACACGCACACGCGCACGCACACACGCGCGCGCACACGCGCACACACACGCGCATACACGCGCACTTCCACACGCACACATGCGCACACGCACACACACGCGCACACACGCACAGATGCACACACATGCACACACGCGCGCACGCACGCGCGTGCACGCACGCGCACGCACGCACCGGTCGCGGTTTCCGTTATCTCCGTTACAGCGGGACCCATTTCTACTGTTACCGCGATGTAATAATTTCACGATCGACCGCGATACGAAATAACATTCTGCAATATGACGATTGTCATATGAGAATAGGTTTTACCCGTTCTGGCAGTAAAAGAGGTCTTAAATACGTACAAATAAAGACACCAAACAGAAGCCTTTTGCAAGGAATCTTGTCTGCATTAACCACACGCACTTTTGGTGAACATGCAAACAAAAACACGCTCTGATAATATATACATCTGAACACAACTGTTTTATTGCCAGAACGGATAAAACCTATTCTTATATTTTGATACTGGCAAGAAAGGTCCTGTATAACCATTATCGCCCAGATGAGTTTTGACGGTTTAATTTCGCTTCATAATTGTTTTTCAAGTTGTCTTTTTTTATCGCTCCCTACTGTTAAACTATTCTTGATTGTCTGCAAAACATAGCCGCTCCGTTATAGCATTGGGCTATACAACTTGCGAGAACACCAAATGTATTATTGCTATTAAGCCTTTATTCCAGGGCCCCTGGCCAACCACGCTTTGCTACTGGGGTGGTTAATAGTTAGGCACCTATCGTTTATTCTCTCTCATTTTAGACTCTCATTTTATTTCCTTTGCTATTAAAGCCCTCGGGAAAGCGAGGATGCCGGGACTGCCCCCTCCGTGGATTACAGCTCCAGGAGCGGAGCACAACAACTGGCTACAACTGCCAGCGCCACCTCCGCCACTCTCCCCGCTCACAACAACAACAACAACAACCACGACCGCGACAACAACAATCGCTGTCCAGGATCGCCCTCCTCCCTGCCACATCCTCCCACCACCGGCAGTGGCACCAGTTCAGAATTCACTCCTGGCACGCACCCGCTGCGGCACCACGAAAGCGCCAACTCCAGCGAGCAACTCAACGGCGAGCTCCCGTCACTCCGAACCAGCGGGCGGTCCCACGGCTCGTCGGGGGAGCCAGCGCCGATCGACGGCACGACCGCACCACTACCCTTCTCTATGCGACGCGCGCCTGCGCTCGAGAAGCGTCGCTCGCTGGGCGCCGTCCCGGTTGCGTCGACCGGTTCCAAAACCCTGACCGGCAGCGGCTCGGAGCAGAGCCTCGGCGGACGAGAGAAGCGTCTCTCGTGCGGCAGCGACGCCGCAGAGGTTGCGTCCGCCGCCAATCCCGCCGGTGCCGTTGCCGGCGTCCGTTTGTGGAAGGAAAGTGCCGAGTCGATCGCCACGTCGCCGAGAGGCTCGGAGCCCGGCGCCGGCTGCCGGTACCTTAAGTCGAGCGGGCAGCGCCAGAGGCGTGACGTTTACGGCCGCTCCACGGCGGAGGAGCGCTTGCTGCGGGTCGACGTGCCGATCGAACCGAGGGACGAGCCGCGAGCCCTCGCCGAGTCGGTGGCTTCTCCCGTCCGGCGACCCGCGGCGCCGCCGCCGCTGACGGGCGCTGGCGGCGCCGTGAGGAACGGGCGCCAGGTGGGAGTCGCTGGCGAGGGCCGGCTGCTGAGGTGGCGCAATGCTGGACCGGCGGCGGCGGTGCCGGCGCCGGTGGCGGTGGTGACGCCGGGAGCGTTGGGGCAGGCGGCGGCCGGCACGCGGCACTCGTACGGCGGCGCCGAGAGCGAGAGGGAGGGGACGAGGAGGCGCCGGTGCGAGGCGCCGGTCGGGACGCTGACGGGCGGCGGTTCCTGCTCCTGCGTCGACTGTGGTGCGGGAGATGCGAAGGTAGTCGCCGTGGAGACACGGAGCCGGCACTGCTGGGGCCGTGCGTGTGAGCCCAAGGGCTGGGTGTCTCGCTCTCTCTCTCTCAGGAGGTTCATCATAGCTGTGTGTGCTGGCCTCATGGTTAGGCAACTTTACTAACTTAAAAAAAAAACTACCTGCCAATTACTTAAATGGGGAAATTCACATAGCAACGTTGCCCCCTACTGGCAGACTGCTCATTTGCAGGCCTGTGCAATGTACAACTCGTGCCACGTAGAGATGTTTGCCACCGTGGGTCCCTGAGACTGCTACAGGGCATTGTAATGGTTTAAGTCATGGCAATGGGATATGCTATTCTCTTATGGCAACATGTTCGGGAGCTAAATGCTAATGTAGTGGGTTCAATTGAGGCGCACACTCAACTTGGAGGCAACACTATTAACGCATAACAACCAACGTGAACATTATATACAGGGTGGTGACCACCGTTCCTAGTCTCACTAACACTAGGGGAGTACTACACAGCGTGGCCAGGGCAGGTGACGGGCTGCCTGGTCACGAACGACGATCGGAGACTCGAGGGCCGCTGATGGCGCCTTCATCCCGGGGTTGAACAGCCCAGCGCTCTGTTCACACCCCGCTTGTAGCTGCCGTGGCGTGACCCCCAAGCTCTGCCCTGGGGCCCCTAGCCCCCCTTTGTTCCGGTCACGTGTCCTGTTGGGTTCACGGCCTGACCTGACCTCCGTGACACCCTCCTACAGCATCCATACCGAGCCAACACAGTAGTGACGTCGTATGTCACTACATCAATGTATGTTCGCCACAAGAGGGCTTCAGGAGACAATTTGGGTTAATGTTGCTGTTCACTGAAGCAGTGTAGACTACAGTGGTTTACCATTCGGTCCATTGTTTGGGTTGTATGGCCACAATCACATTACTGCGGCTTGTCTTTAGTGGATGTGCGCATCAAGCCTGTTGCTGTTCTGTTGCGGTTGATAGTTACACCGGTGTCTTTGAGGAACGATGTGTGGGGTCTCGAATGAGGCGTTTATTCTGGACGTCTGCATTGTTCCACTGTTGGCCACCGTTCTCCCGCATCTGGGTGAGGTTCTAGGATGGGGGGAGCGCAGTCCCAGAACGGGGGGAGCGGCGAGGGATCAGGACTTGATTGCGTTGTGCTGTGTGTACGCAGGCTGTGCAGAGACGCGTGAAGCCGTCGTTTCTGAGGGTGCTGTCTCGACAGCCTGCGCGGGCCCCCCATCATCGACACACAGTGAGGATGAGAGCCCCCCCCCACCCCTTTTATAACAATGATCGCTGAACTTTTTGTAATCTAGTCCACGGTAATAATGGCAGATCCAACCTGAAGAGCAAGCGGTTCTCATCTAGATTTTTTATTGTATACACTTTGATTTGTTTGGCTCTGTCGGGTGGGGAGGAGGGTCTTTTTACACAAACATGGCGAGACCCAGTATCCCAGACATCTTTACTGAATATTAATATTGGCTGTGAAAACCTCCGTGATAATTTACCTTCTGTTATGGGCGCACATCGAGCCGCTCCAGTCGCTCCATCTCTGTCGTGGACGTCCTCTCGGGCGCATTCTCTGCTTGGCCGCCACTCTGTCGTTCAGCCTCAACCGGCGGGCATCGTCCTGCCCTATCCCACTTGACAAAATAGATAACGCCGTGTGTGCAGGCTGTGCACAGGGCTGTGCGGCCATCCTTCCCAATGTTGTTTGCTTTGTTGTTACTTGTATATTTCCACAGCGAAGCTTATCTGCGTATTTCTCTCCCAGTTGCTACACTGTGAAACCATGAGGGTTGGCGACGGTTTGGGGGGGAGGCCTTCACCCAGCAGAGGATTTGTTCGTGGATGATGATGATGATGTCATTTTCAGATGGCCTGTCCGGGCGACGTTGATTTATTGGCGTTGGCGGGCGCCTCCAAAGAGAATACTCCGGTGTGTCGGGAATCGAGCAACGGGGTTCACAGATCCAAGCCCCAACTCGGATCAGGCAAGGCGGACTTTTTGTTTTGCTTCTACGTCTTCTTGTCACCCTTCCTTAGTGGGCAGGGCCTTGGCTGCCCTTCTTCATCTTCACCATCATCATCCTTCTCTTCTCGACCCCTTCCTTCAGCCCCTCCAACATCACGATCCACGGCCTTCCTTTCGTTCCTTTCCCTTCGATGTAATAAATGCCTTCACCGGACCATCCCCTCGTACATTGTGTCTCCCGCCCTTACTGGTCATCTCTCAAAAAGAGCTGCATAGTCTCATCGGATTCCTCCTGCAGTTTAAATAAAGTTTGTGATTCTCATTGTGTCCGATCCAGTTCTTCTTTCTCATAGATTACATGCCTTGTGCAGTTTAACACATAGGCTTTCACGACCAATATTATCCGTAAGAAGTTTTTTTTGGGTTAGATCGCGTAAATATAAATGTGTCGTTAATTGGCACGTTGTGTTTATGTGACAAACCTTACTAATTGTGTCGGGTGGTGGTGGGTTTAGCGACACATTTAAATTTACGCGATCAAACCCAAAAAAAAACTCTTATGGAGATCCATGTGCAGCGTAGTCGCCAGTGCGCGCATCTGGCGGTGCCTGCCTACCTACTATTCCCTTTATTTTGCTCACTCATTCGCCCCTTCAGATTTGCCTGCATTGGATGGTGCCACCAGGATCACAAGCCGAGACTCGGACGCGCACGGCTGCCCCAAACGGATGTCTACCTTTGACCTCTGGTGAGTGTGGGCCGCCCTCTGGTAATAATTCCCGTGTAGATCCTGTATTTGCATCCATTGGAGACTCCACCGTGGAGATGGAGCCGCGGCATCGATTCACGTGCCGGAGCGAGATGCAGCGGTAGCAGCAATGGGCCATGGGGGGGATGACGTTAGCTTGAGGGGGGGGGGTGCATTCAGCAGTGGATAGATCGTGGCTGATGATGAATGGATATCAACATTTCTGGCTTCTGCAAGTCTGACTCTCTCCGCCCATTGGTGTGTGCAGGAGAGGACTGGATGTTTCCATAAGCAGTGGTGCCACCGCCGCAACCACCACCACCGCCGCCGTCTGCCGCACCAAAGAGGAGCGGCTGGGCTTCCTGCAGGCCATCCGCAAGAAGACTAAGAGCCAGGTTTGGAAGATCTACACCAAAAAAATGCACGAAGAGTGAACGCATTTTTCTGTTTGGGCACTTGATTTTTCACGCGAGAATTTGTTCGCTTGCGTATTTGTTGCTTGGCTTCCGAGAGCTGATGAGATCATGATAGATTCTGGGTGATTTTGCCATCGGCCATGACCAAACTCACAATCGCCCGGTCTCTGAATCCCCTGCGTGCATTAGGTTCTTGCGCCGGATGTCTTAAGGGACAGAGGCGCTGCTGTTCGTGGTGGCGGTGGCGATGGCGGCGGCGTCGGCAGCATGTTGTTGTGCCGCTCGACAGATCCACCTCCACGCATGCGTCGCTATAACGGCGAGCGCAGCGCCGACTCGGTCTCATCCACCGCCTCCACGGCCTCCTCCTCCACCTCGCACGCACAGGTCTGTGCGCAGCTTGCGGTGACACTGCCGCCCGCGTCTCTCCGCACTAGGGTTGGCTTTGCGTCGGGTCTAACGATACAATCGTACGTTTCACAATGTGACGGTTATCGTGCTTTCAGTGTCCCTTCACTTTGTAATCGTTTTGTTTGTCCTTTGGTGAGCTTCCGGCACGAATAGAGGCACCAGGGCTGCTGCGATTTGGCGACACTCGGTTATGTTGTACGATATAAATCCTGATTATCGGGTCGTCCGATTTTCTAAATTTCGTCATGACATGAATATCCGTTTTTAATATCGGTTTTATTAAATATTTCATGCCTTGAAAAAAAGTGTATGAAACAACAAAGGTTTGCAATAACAATAAAAAAAAAAATTCTATTTTAGCCATGATATTAGATTGCCTGCCCGCACACCCTGAAGTGGATCTCTTAACTAGAATAACCCTGGGTAGATCAGTGGGCAGAGACACTGATGCCCGCATTCTTGAGTCACGGCTCAGCTCAGGCTTGGTTCCCAGCGCAAGTGAGCCGGCTCAAAGCCACCACCCTTAACTTGAACCGGCTCTGAGCATGGTCCCAGCCGTGCTCAGGATCCCATGAGCTGAGCCTGAGCTGATCCACGGCTGAGCCGCTCGTGTGTCTTAGACAGCAACCCAGAGCGGCTCCAGCCTGAGCCTCGCCTGAGTGTTAGAGGCCGATTCAGAGTTGAGCTGTGATAAACTATACCGCTCTGAGCTGGCACCGCAGACATCTGGGGTTCCACTGTGGGTTTTATTCTCCAGGGATTTAACCAAGGTAATTTATTATCTTAATTAAGGAACAGAAGTCATATCATGACATTTATTAGTTAAGGAAAAAGAATAACAATAAAATGGGAAGAGATGTGTATTTAAAATAGCAAATTGGTTATCTTGATTCAAGATTCATCCTCTCCCCCGTCTCGTGTCAACAGCCAATCAGACTGCTGGGCCGACCTTCTGCGACGGTGGCAGCATCCGCCAATCTCGTCGTGGCTCCAGAACCCCGCCTACAACCTTTCCTCCACCACCACCACCATCATCAACAGCATAATCAGCAGCTTCATCAGCAGCATCAACAGCAGCAGCAGCATCAACAGCAGCAGCAGCAGCCAGTCCAGAGCGAGCGGCGCCACCTGCAGCCGTACCCTCTAAGGCAAGCGACGTGGGGCGACCATGCCGCAAAACCGCAGAGGCCGGCGTTGGCGACGTCCACGGCGCCGGCGCTGGGCGGCGGGAGTCACGGCGCCCAGCCCGTGCAGCGCTCCGTGGCGCCGGAAACTTTGCCAAAGAAGCCGTGGGATGTGAAGGCCCGCCTTGCCGGCGGCGCCCAGTACAAGAGGCACGGCGTGAGCGAGCTCAGAGAGACGGCGCTGTGAGCCATGAGCCCGAGAGTGATTTGTAGAGTATTGGCAGTGGGGGTTGGTGTTTTGCAATCGCAGGGATTGACTCCCGAGAGTGGCTGATCGAGCAGCAGCTGCCAAATAATAATGATCAGCAGGAGAAGTATCATTAATCCATCATTATCATTATCAATCCATCATCACCTTAGGGGCAGACGAAATGATTTGCCCCAATCTCTGCAGTCTGCAGTGGGTGCTCGAAAGGGAGACTGGTCCTTGCCATAGGAATGTGGACTTTTCCCTTCCAACCCAGCACCCGCTGTGGAGATGAGCACCACTCCGCACACATGGCACAAGTGTTTGAAAAAAAAAATGTTTTGATTTTATTTTTAATTTTTAACATTTATTGAACATATTGGAGTTTTTGTTCCTTTTATTTCGTTAAAGCATGCAATGATAATCAACTCTCAATTACTGCATTCCTCAAGGATGCGAATCATTTAAGTCGCTGAGCCCGACCTTAAGAAGCAAAAAAGCTTTTAATCGTTAATGTTCTCTGAAAAATATTCTGCAATAATCCTTGTAAATATCGCGACGGGAAGATTTGTTTGGTTTTCGCGGTAATTTTTGTTCGCGTCTTTGCTTCGTGTGTTGCCTGTCACTGCGACGCACGCGCACACGTGTGTGCCTCCTCTTCGTACAGTTATTTATGCGGTGTGCTGTTACCCTCCTTTTTTAATGTACTTCGTTTCGTCCCATCTTTTGTTTATCACTTTAATTAGCACGCACTTTTGCAATAATGTTTGACCGAATGAAAGCACCAATCCGCGAAACGGACGGGTCGCGGAGCCACGAGTCTAGGCTGTGCGTCCGGCGTTTGAAATGTCGTTAACCGAGAAGTCGTGTGTGTTTGTGTGGCATCGCGTGACCGTGTCGTCCCGTCCGTGCTGTCTGTGTTCAACCACCATGCCGTAGGCCACAACAACTCACCGCACTGCAGGTCATGACTCTTCTTATTCTGCATCGTAGAGGTTTTTTGGGATAGTTGGCGTAAATATAAATGTGTTGTTAAACCCGCCACCACCCGACAGCCAATTAGTAAGGTTTGTTACGTAAACAGAACATGCTAATTAGTTACTAGTCAGCACACCGCTCGTGTGTCAGTGAGTAAACCCACCACAATATTTACAATTTCAGTAAATGTAGGTTTACTCTCCAACATACAACCGGTGTGTTGGAGAGTCAAACGAGACCCCGGTGTTTCTCTCGCTTTTACCGCACAGGGTTTGTCACGAAGGAAGGCGCCGCCGGTTCTGCTGCGGTAGTTACACAGGGGTGGGGGTGGGGGGGGGGGCGATATTGCCAGGCGGTTCATCTCAATTGAGTAATTTGTGGGTACATTTGTAAATTTGGACCGTGTAGACCCGGCATGCAGTGGCCGACCGTTTTCGAAAAGGCATCACACGTGATCTGAAGCAGGCAGACGGCACGTAGTATTGTGCAGTGAATACACCCTGCAGTATTAACCGGGGGCGGCTGCCAAATTTCAAACCGGGAACCTCTTCAACAAGCGGCGAACGCTGCTGCTTGCCCAGTGGGCCTTGTCAACGCCCTGAAAATATCCTCCCCCAGGTCACGATCAGTGCGGCTAACTAAGATGCTTATGGTGACGAGATGAATATTGCTTTGCCGGCCATTTCAAGTGCGGTGTCGCTGCTCCACCATTGCCTCGGTATCTTCATAACGAAGTTTGCTCAACAACGAAGCTTCGATCTCGTGCATGGATCAGCCCAGGCTCGTGGCCCCGAGGCATGCGGCTACAACATAAGAGCTGTTTTGTGTTCTACTTGATACTTTGAACAGCAATAATATCTAAGTGCACTCAAGTATAGCTTTTGATGTTTACCTTGGCAGAACTATTATTGTTACTATAGCAAATATACCTTCGCTCCTGTTTTGTAAAGCGTTACTAAGACGTCATGCAATTAAAGAGCTGGTTGTTTCTGAATCACACGTGCGCGTTTGTGTTCGTATGAGCATTTTGATTAGCAAAACAATCGATCGACAGCCAATGCCATTGATGTCACCACACCTCACCATCGCTTCCTACCCTCTGCTAGATTCAGCTATTTTACAGTCGCCACTGTGTGACTTTAGGTCTTCTTCTTGGTCCTTTCAAAGACTGCTCAGATTCTCACCACCACCACCACCAATCTGGCTTTGTCTTTTCCCCTTTGCATCGCAACCTCTGGAGTGTTTGCCTCGGTAACCTGCCCTCCTCCGCCACCCTGCACACCTCTTCCACTCATCACAACCTCGTTTTCCTGATTACATCTCCAGCGCCTTCTTGTGAGTTTTCATTCCAAACGTACGAGTTGCTCACCCGAACCTGCCTTGACACTCAAACACATGCCACGTGTCTGATGCTCACTTCCAATGCGAGGTTGTTTGTGGGTGTTTGTAAAAGGAAACGTTGATTTCACTGGGCACTCACCACATTTTATTATTGACCAGGGAGTGGCCAAAGCTCGTGACTCCTACGAGCCACAAACTAAACGCCCCATGTGGCCAAGAGCCACGGGACACACTCTGCTAAGTTGGGGTGGTCACGGGCGGTGGTCACAGACAGCCACGCAGGGTGGTCAGGTGGGAACGCTTCCGAGGTGTCGTCGAAAGGGGAGATGGAGTGACACAATCAGCTTGTATCTGCAGGTAGGTGCTGTGTGGAGTATTTACCGTATTCTCCCTCTTGGAAGATGCACTGTGTGCTCCCCATATTTTGAAGAACAGGTTGGAGGGTGCATCTGATAATCCGATGCGTGTGCATGCGAGACCAGATTTCTATGACGACTTATTGGCACCGGGCACCTGTTTGGGGTAAATCTTACGCTCTCCGGAGCGCCGTACAATCTTGAGAATACGGTACCAAGCACGTGGTCCCGTGTCGGAGTCCGCCGGGAGAGTGCATGGAATGTAGTGGACGCCTAGGGAATGAATATCCTGGTGATGTCTCCTGACCCTAACTTTGGAGTATATATTTTTTTAACCTTAATCGTAACTTGAACCGGCGTTGGACAGGCTGGGACACCCGGTCCAGGTGTGCGTCTCTACGAGGTAACACGACGTCTTTTGAGTCGTCCTTTCATGTCGTCTCCCCTTGTTCTCGCCGCTCGTTGCAGAGCTCCGCGGTTCGAACCTTGGCAGGCCGCCTCGGTTATTACCGCGGCGTCTTGCTACGCTGAGGCGACAAAAAAAATTCATCCGGCGACGTCATTCGAAATGAGGAGGCCCCCAGCCGTGTGCAGGCTCACGGTCCAAATTTTTGCGAAATGAATCAAAATGAGCACCTCAAAACTACTCGATTGGGATCACGCGCGGTATCAGCAGCATCGGCCCTCTCCAGCTAAAGCTCCGTGAAAACCACCAGCTCCTTCGTCACGATCGCCCTGTGCTGTCGGGCCCACGGCGCCAACAGCGCATTGTACTGAATTGTTACCGCGAGTTAATGTACCTACGTTCTTTTCATTCTCCGTGGACCCCCCCCCCCACAGTTAGGAAGCCGCCATTGCACGTCTGGGCAGATGGTGCCGTGGTGGGAGACCCGGACTCGCCATCGGAAGGTCACAGTTCAAAGCTTCGTTCGGGGGTTAAACGCGACCTTTTATTATCATCATCTTCACTTCTCGTAACCTGATCATCGTTGTAATCAATAATCTGATGGTCATCATGTTATCACCACAACCACCACTGTTTTCAGATTCTCATCATCATAATCAGATCACTGTCATAAATGTATCCAGTTATCCATTGGTCATCATCATCTCTTATCCACCTTTAATCAGGAATCAATAATTTGACCATATACTAATTAACTGGGCAAAGTATTCACGTTCGATACGTAACTTATGTGTTCATTTATCACACGATCATCTTGATCATCAATCACCATTCCATCGATCATGATCATCGTTATAATCAATAGTTTTCCATCACCTTTATAATTCATGGATCATCAACCATCTATTATCATCACCATCAATGTCATCACCTCGAGGATGGAGAACACGTATCACCACTTTATGGTTGTCCTACAGAAGTTATGGCTCTTGCCATGGGAATGTGGAATTTCCTCAACTGGGTACAGGGCCACAGATATAGGAGAGTGCCAGCCCAAGCACGTTTGAGTAACATCAAAAATGCCTCGTGACCTACCCCGGCTACTACCCGTGCCAGATTAATCGCAGCGATTGCCATCGCACGTCAACAAACATTTATTGTTGTGCGGTGAAGACGGGAATATTGAGCGCGCACGCACAAAGCTTTCTCAACCGGCAGAGGGAACTTTAAAAACGCCACTAAAGCATACAATGAAATAAAGGTCGTCATTAAATGATGACAACATAACGGCGTGAACACGGCTCGGGTTAGTTGTCAGACGGCTGCTTGAGAGCGCCTTCCAACATGGACTTGAGCTCCTTGTCGTCCGTGTCGACCTGAACGAAGAAGCCGTCTTGGTTCAGGGTCACGTCCACCTGGATCTCCTGGTCGTCTCCGTCGGGTGGGAAACCGTCACGATCCTCCTCCTCCTCGTCGGCGGTGGCGGCGGCGTCCCCGTCACGTCCCTCCTCCTCGTCGGCCTCCTCCTCCTCCCCCGTCGTCGTCGTCGAGGCTTCCGCTCCGTCGGCGTCCACGCCCCGGCCGGGCGTCGACGCGGCGCCGCCCGCCGTCGACGTCTCCCGCCGCGGCCCGACGTCCGCGCCGGCGACTTGGACGTCGTCCGCCGGCGTCCCCTCGTCGCCGTCTTCGGGCCTCTTCCCCGACCCTTTGCCGCCGGCGACCGGGTCTCCCTCCTCGCCGCCGCCACCGGCGGCGTTGTCACCGGGAGGGTCGCCGGGAGGGTCCACGGCGAACCCGCCCGCGTCGCCGCCGCCTGCGACGTCCTCGTAAGGGGCCGTCGCCGCCGTCTCCTCCGCGAACCTCCGGCGGATTTCGCCGTCGTCGTCGTCGCGGGAGACTGGTTGACGGCCGGAGCAGTTGCAAGCGATCTGGGCCGTCTGGAGGTCGAGGTTCTGGCTGCCGGGCTCGGCTTGCGGGCGACTCGTGCCGCTTCCCCGCTTTCTCTGCTCTTCCGCTTCCCGCTGCCGCTGCTGCCGACGCTCATCGTGATCGTGATGGTGGCTGTGTAGCGTTGCGACTGAGTGCGAGGTGTCCGAGACCGCGTGTTTCTTAACCGCTTTACCTAAGGAGGGCAGATTCCCCACGTCAAAATAACTTAGAGCGCCTGGCGGTAAGATAAACAACAAAATCATTTCAAGTGCTACCGCGCTTGGACTAATGGACTTTTATTTGAATGAGAACGCGGGTACATTAGGGGTGTCTGTTGGTGGTGTGCAGCGTGTCCTCGGAATGCCGGTGCGTCTCTGGGGGTAGGCGTGGGGCACACCGGTCTATATCCGTTTTTGTTATCAAAACCCCGTTATTTAGTCACTACACATATAAAAATCAATAAGCACCAAGGTTGTAAAAAATAAAAAACCCACCACCATCGAACAGCGCAACTAACAAGCCAATCGTGGAGCGCCCAGTCCAACGCTGCACTGGCTGCTTGGCGGCATCGGGGGGTCCACCCGGGGGGTACCGGCACGCGGGGTGCGGTGTTTGTGTGGGGCGCTGTGTTTGTGAGGGGCGCGGTGTTTCGAGGACACGCTGCATCTGTTGTGTTTGCGATTTGACCGTCTTAACAATTTTCCACATTGACAGCGATTGAGGAGGTCGCAAAATGCAGATCCACCTTGTGCGAGGAGGATCCGGCAGCGATGCTGTGATGGTGTTAGCACTGACGACAATATGATGATGATGATCATGGTAACAATGAAGATGATGCCTGGAGTGCGGCTGATAGCGGCGATGATGGCGCTGATTATAGCGATGATGGTGATGATGCTGCCAGTCGTGCTTGTAGGGCTGGTGGTGATTATGATGATGGCGGCGATGGCGATGCTGGCGGTGTTGTTGTTGGTAATGATGGCGCTAGTGACGACTGGTTTTGGTATTCATGACGATTCTGTTGACGACGATGCCGATGATCGAGATGACAATGACGTGAATCGTGACAACGACGGTGATTCTGATGACGACGCCGCCGGTGCCGCTGACGACGGCGATGATCGCCGATGGACCCCGGTGATGGGCGCGGGGGGTGGGGGGCTACGCGGCGAGTGGCGTGGGGGGGGAGCGGACGGCACTAACATTTGCTCATGCACTCCAGCAGCTCGAGGCGCACGGCGACGCGCACGTGCCAGCCCAGCGGCAGCAGGCGGATGTAGCGCGCCACCAGCGGAGGCCGCAGCAGCGACTGCACCGACGTGGAGCGGTCCGAGTTCCCGTAGAAAACCTAGCAGCGGCACGGACGTCAGTGACACAGTGGTCGCGGCCACAACCATCAACACGAGTACCACAACCACAACCACCACAACCATCAACACGAGTACCACCACAACCACCACAACCACCACAACCATCAACACGAGTACCACCACCACCACAACCACCACAACCACCACCACAACCATCAACACGAGTACCACCACCACCATCAACACGAGTACCACCATCAACACGAGTACCACCACCACCACTACCATCAACACGAGTACCACCACCCACTGCCACCACCACCATCAACACGAGTACCACCACCACTACCATCAACACGAGTACCACCACCACTACCATCAACACGAGCACCACCACCACTACCATCAACACGAGTACCACCACCATCACCACCACCATCAACACGAGCACCACCACCACCACCACTACCATCAACACGAGTACCACCACCATCACCACCACCATCAACACGAGTATCACCACCACCACCATCAACACGAGTACCACCACCATCACCACCACCATCAACACGAGCACCACCACCACCACTACCATCAACACGAGCACCACCACCACTACCATCAACACGAGCACCACCACCATCACCACCACCATCAACACGAGTATCACCACCACCACCATCAACACGAGTACCACCACCACTACCATCAACACGAGTACCACCACCACTACCATCAACACGA
Organism: Lampetra planeri; assembly: GCF_965212315.1. Taxonomy (NCBI): domain Eukaryota; kingdom Metazoa; phylum Chordata; class Hyperoartia; order Petromyzontiformes; family Petromyzontidae; genus Lampetra; species Lampetra planeri. Next base: position 543,915 of record NC_136166.1, read on the forward strand.
GCACCACCACCACCACCACTACCATCAACACGAGTACCACCACCATCACCACCACCATCAACACGAGCACCACCACCACCACTACCATCAACACGAGCACCACCACCACTACCATCAACACGAGCACCACCACCATCACCACCACCATCAACACGAGTATCACCACCACCACCATCAACACGAGTACCACCACCACTACCATCAACACGAGCACCACCACCACCACCACTACCATCAACACGAGTACCACCACCATCACCACCACCATCAACACGAGCACCACCACCACCACCACTACCATCAACACGAGCACCACTACCATCAACACGAGCACCACCACCACCACCACTACCATCAACACGAGCACCACCACCACCACCACTACCATCAACACGAGCACCACCACCATCACCACCACCATCAACACGAGTATCACCACCACCACCACCATCAACACGAGTACCACCACCACTACCATCAACACGAGCACCACCACCACCACTACCATCAACACGAGTACCATCACCACCACCATCAACACGAGTATCATCACCACCACTACCATCAACACGAGTACCACCACCATCACCACCACCATCAACACGAGTATCATCACCACCACTACCATCAACACGAGTACCACCACCATCACCACCACCATCAACACGAGTATCATCACCACCACTAACATCAACACGAGTACCACCACCACCACCACAAGGGTTCCGTTGTGAACCCCGGCCTACCCGGTTGTTGCCGAACTGGTCCTTGTAGTAGACCCAGTTGAGCGCCTCATGGGAGCGGTGGACGACGCTGTACTTGGTCATCCACTCGTCCGTGTCGCAGCGTCCCTGCGTGATGATGCCCGAGATGACTCGCTCCTCGAGCAGGTCGAACTGCAGCCACTGCCCCATGTCCTGGAACTTTGAGAGCCACGCGCAGCTGTGCCGAGAGAGGGCGGCGGTGGCGGTGGTGGCGATGTGATTGAATGATGATGGTGATCGTGGTGATGGTCGTGACGTTTGTGATAATGTTGATGTTGGTGATGAGATTGAATGGTTGTTGCGATGATATGTGATGGTGGGTGTAAGGGACGGTCGGGTTTGGGAGAGTGGAGATGAGAGGATAGGTGAAGCGGTGGATGGAAGGAGGTGATTAGAGGATGGAGATGACGGTGATGATGATGTTGGGCAGAGGAGAATGTGGAAGATGGGGAGCGTGGAGAAGGGAGAGTGGAGTTGAGAGGGCGGAGACAGGAGAACGGAAGATGATGATGCTGCTGGTGGGCAGAGGAGAAGATGGGAGGATGAAAGTGTGGGAGGAGGATGGGAAGGTGAGAGGGCGAGTTCAGGAGAAGACGGGGGACGAGAGCGCGAGACATTCAGACATAGAACACACACGTGGCCACTGCCTGAGTCTGTTATGGTGCCTGTCGCTGTCCGTCTGCATGTGCCTGCCTCTCAGTGTCTATTGCCCAGTGCCCGTGAGGGCCCTTGACACTGCTGGACTCAACTGCGGAGTTTATCTGCGTACTGAGCACTGGGCTCGCCATTCTCCCACCGCCGTGGTGGGCGTCCACCTAGGACCTCATTTAAACCCCCGATGCGCTGGTCTTGGTTGGCTGATGAAAGCTGCTCGCGAGAATTGCATCACCGCAGCTGGGGTTGTCATGCCCCCCCGCCCTTCAACCCGCCTTGTCATAGCGAGGGGAAATTTGTAAGGTTCAAGACTGACTCAAGACTGACTGTGTGGGTCATGCAGCTGTTGTGGCTGGTTTGGGTACGCGCTCCGGACCTGGATGATGAAGGAGGCATTGGGCCAGTCGAGAGGAAACCGGCAGGCCACTTTCGCCGTCTACGACATCCCGCGTCTCAGAGACGAGGAGCCGACGCTCGCTCAGGGGTTCGGCGCGTGGCCGTGTGTGTGTGTCTGTGTGTGTGTGTCTGTGTGTGTGTGTCTGTGTGTGTGTGTGTGGGTCTGTGTGTTGTCTATCTGTGTGTGTGTGTCTGTGTGTGTGTCTGTGTGTGTGTCTGTCTGTGTGTGTGTCTGTGTCTCTGTGTGTGTCTCTGTGTGTGTGTCGGTGTGTGTGTTGTCTATTTATGGGGAGCGGTGGCGTCGCGATTAGCGCTACGCCGCGCCACGAACCTGGCGACCCGAGTTCGATTCCCGCTCACGGCCATCACCAGTGACGATTATAGAAACCGGTCCTGGGCCTTCCCTAGGTCTACTCAGCCTCAAATGAGTACCCGGTGCGGTGCGTAAAAACATCACCACTGGGGAGACAAAGGCGGCCGGGCGTGGTGCTGGCCACGCACCCGCTCGTGTACCGTGCCTGCCTTCATAGGTGCTCGCTAACAGCACTTGCCCCAACAGTCTGTTAAGTCTATCCGGGGATCTTTGTCTTTCTCTGCTTATGAGCGAGCGGGCGGGCGTCTCTCGTACCCGAAGCCTTGCGCGTTGAGCCTGGCCCGCTGCGGAGTCCACGAGGTGTACCAGCCCGTGTACTGATCCTCGTGCGAGCACGAGATCTGAGAGTCCTTCATGGCCCCGGACTCGAAGCCCAGCGCCTTGTGGTAGGGGCACTCTGGCGCACGCAGACACACGCGACGATTGGCACAGAGCACCGGGTAGAGGCACGGAGCACCGGGTAGAGGCACGGAACACCGCGTAGAGGCACAGCCCTTCCGTCGCCACCGCTGGCGGAAGCGCCTCCGCTTAGAGGAGCTATCGAGAGCCCCCACTTGATGGTGTTTGGCCTACTCTTCCACGCTGGCCATACCCCCCCCCCGCCCCGCCCCCAAACGGGGGTTAATGTAAATCTGAGAATCCAACCTGTAACATGAACTGCGTATTCTCAGACAAAGCTTACTAATTGGCTGTGTCGGGTGCTGATGGGTTAACGACACATTTATATTTACGTGATCTTACCCATAAAAATAAAAACCTTCATTGTGGAAGTTCCAAATTTCCCACCCGTGCTTGCACCGGCTGCGCGTTGTGTGACACGTGACACGTCACACACCACACACACGGGTGTGGTGTGATGTGACATCACGTCACACACACGAGTGTGTGGTGTGTGTGTGGTGTGACACATCACGTCACACACACGCGTTGTGTGTGCTGTGTGTGTGGTGTGACACATCATGTCACACACACATGCGTTGTGTGTGTGTGGTGTATTCCTGTGCCATGGAGAAGGGGCCATTGCCCAAAACGAGACTCTGTGTGGCTTTCTGGGTTAGGTAACCGCGGTGGTTGTAATGTTGTTGTTGTTGATGTTGTTGATGATGATGATGACATCGCTGGTGGAGGTGGCTGTGTTGCGGTAATTGCCGTGCCCTTTGCTCACCACGCGGAGGAGGAGGCGGCTTAGCGGCTCAGCGGCTCAGCGGGATTAGCGAGCGCCTCTTTATCTCGGCGTGGGTCCCTAAGCTCCCGAGTGCTGGTGATGCACCGGTGATGTGCCAGTGATGCACCGGTGATGCGCCTGTGATGTGCCGGCGATGTGCTGGTGATGTGCTGGTGATGTGCCGCCTCGGGGCCCTCGCCTGCACGCCGCGGCGTGGCCGTCTGGCGTGCGGTGTAACGACTCAAGGGCCAACGGCCCCGAGGGGCTCCGGGCCCAGGCCACTCGATCTCTGCGTCTTCGTCTGTGTCATTCCACATCCGTGTCACTAAACATAACTTTTTATTTTTGTTATTTTATTATGTAAGGGCCCACTGAGCTGCTTGTGTGGCTCTTGTTGCAGTAGCGACCTGGCTATCACAAACGATAGCTCAACATGGCGGCTAATCATCGCGTGGACATTTATAGCAGCCAAATACTCAAACTCGTGTTTTCTAAATGTGGAGGGAAAAAACCGGAGGACCCGGAGAAAAATCCACGTGACCACAGAGAGAGAGACACGCAAACTCCACGCATACACAGCAGGCGTCAGGGTCGGGATTGAACCCACGACCTGCTGCGTATCAGGCGAGGTAGTCAACATCTCCTAGCCACCGTGGCGCCCTTGCTATCAAATCACCCCCTCCTCATTCTCAGTTTGTCTTTTGACTCAAGCCTGTCCCTGCATCCCTTAGTCTCACTCGGGGGTCATGTGATATACGGGAGGCTTGAGCTCTTAAGCAGAATATATATTTACTTGTCAGAATCAGAATATGTATTTACTTGTCAGAATCAGAATATAAATTTACTTGTCAGAATCAGAATCTGTATTTATACTGGAGGGGAATGCGAGCCGATCTAGATACAGAGACGTTTCCGTAGCTTAGTTACGTAATTGTACCGTGATCAGTCTGAATATGTTCTGTCCATGGCGACGCACGCTCCAAGGGAAATGATTACGACATGTGGATGTATGTTTGAGCAATACTTATTATGTTTACATTGTTTTGGTGTTCCCATTTTGGTCACCCCAGGATACAGCCACATTTGTAAACGTGATCCTTCGCAAGGTATTGAGACTCAATTTGAATGTACAATGTTGTATCGAGGGACTGTGCGGTGTTGTCTTGGTGTGGTCTGCCACTGTTGTTGCTGTTGTTTTTACTGCCGCCTCCTTTCCGAAGCTTGGGAATTGATGATGCAATTATAATTCATGTGCTTTATTCACTTATTAATGGGGCGCCACGGTGGTGAGATGTCATCTTCCTCGCCTGGTGTGCAGGAGGTCGCGGGTTTGATCCCGACCCTGATGCCTGCTGCTGTTTATTTGGAGTCTGCGTCTCTCTCCCCGTTGCCGCGTGGATTTTTCTCCGGGTCCTCCGGTTTTTCCCTCCACGTTTATAAACATGCGTTCATATTATTTTGATTATTTTGGCTGCTATAAATGTCCAAATAATGCGCCACTTTGTTGAGCTATAATTTGTGGCCGGGTCGCTTCTGAAAAACAAGTTAATACCTCAGTGGGCTTTGCCTGGTAGGATGGGGATGGTTTAGTTTCGATTCTGTGTGTTTGGGTGATTTGTTTACCTTTCTTGTCCACTACTATCGTGGTTGTGTGCTGCTTGTTGTTGGGACCGCCCCTAGTGGACATCCGTGGAAAAGAGCTTCATAGCTCATCGGATTCCTCCTCCACTACAAATCAACATTCTGGTTCTGTAGTCCCTCGGCGGTTTTCACTTGGTCACCCAACCTCCGCCTGACACTTGTCACTTGAGCAAATTCACTTGTGTGCACGTTTGCCCAACCTGGTTCGCGCCGTGCGTAGCCAACCGCGCTAAATGCAGGCGCAGTTGGGGGAGTGTGGACCGTGAATTGGTCGGGGGCCGAAGGTCATCGCCCCCCTCGCGTTGGCAACTTGCCTGGGATGCAGTCCAGCGCCGCCCGCGTCGATCCGGACTCGAGGCAGCTGCACTGGCACACCTGGTCTCCCAGCTGCTGCCCCACCTGGTCTCCCAGCTGCTGCCCCACCTGGTTGTCCTGAGGCAAGACGACGTTTCGCTGTCAGGCGGGCGCCGTGCCGAGGGAGCTCGGCATGTCCCGCGGCGGCGGCGCGGTGCCGAAGGGGGCGCCGTCCGTGCGCGGCGCGGCGCACGCGACGCAGGAGCCTGCCTCGACCGGGCTGTGTGTTCGGCCCGACTCTTCCAAGTTGTACCGATGTCTTGGAAGAGGGAGGGATATCCCCCACACTTTCCCCCACCGCTCGCCACCTGCCGATCATCGACTTTACTGGGCGCCACGGTGGCTAGGAGATGTTCACTACCTCGCCTCGTGTACAGGAGGTCGTGGGTTCCATTCTGACCCTGATGCCTGCTGTGTATTTGGAGTTTGCGTGTATCTCTCTCATCATAATCACGGTGACGGGATGTTAACTACCTCGCGTGGTGTACAGGAGGTCGTGGGTTCGATCCCGGCCCTGACGCCTGCTGTGTATTTATGGAGTTTGTATCTCTTTCTCCCCGTGGTCACGTGGATGTTTATCCGAGTCGTCCGTTTTTTTCTTTCCCATTTAGAATCCACATCACACGTTTAGAGTATGTGGCTGCAATACATTTGCACACGTGATAAGCCACTTCGTTGAGCTATCATTGGTGGCCAGGCCGCTTTTGTAAAAGAGCTGTTACATAGCGCAGTGGGTCTTGCCTGGTAAGATAAGAACAGTGAAGTTGTCTTTACACTCTGGCTGGGTGGACGGAGGCGGTGGGGTGGGGAGGCGGTGGGGTGGGGAGGCAGAATCCAAGAATCTCGCCCCGTTCCTTAAACTGCCGTGCCGGGAGATGGGATCGAACCCCGACTTGTGTGTGGATGGTCAGTCCGGTGCGCTGTTATTAAACATTCGCCTCTCGGTTCAAAAGGTCACCGTATTCTCCTCGTCACCACACGCTTATATCTGTAGGCCAAGCTGGTAAAAAAAATATAAACTATTGCCGATGTTTCAAGCGGTTACCGGTAATGCAAATAGCCTCATTGTAACGACCCTGATGCTTTACTTTGAATACTCACAACGACGAAAGTGGCGAGTCTGTGTTGTGTGTCAGCGAGTTTTGCGTCAAACGAGGACCCGCATGGAACGGAGACCGCCCGGAAGTTCCCCAGTGTTGACGCAAGACGGCCCCGATTGATTCCAAGAACACAGGATGAGATGTTACTATCCTTTGTGCAAGCACTTCCAAGAGTTCATGAACAGTGAGCCTGGTGAAATTTGGGGAGCGCATCGTCAGTAGTGAACCTTTGGTTCCTAGGGTGTTTCGGCCTTTCACACTATACACCCTCCCCAAAGGCGGCCAGCGACAGGGTGATCAATCCTACGCTTGCGTCCCATTCCCAATTAGTGATAGGAGTTGCCTTGTTGTTGATAGCCAACACTCCCCCGATGAGACTCTGAATGTCGAAACCGGCCCAGCGTCTGCTTGGACTGAACCAATGCTGATGTAGTGGTGCACCCCCAGAAGCTCGTGCACGCGAGGTGCTCTGCCGTTGCCTGGCTATCAAGTTACACCTCCACAGCATTCGTTTATAGTCACCGGCCGAGTTATTAGTCTCCGTATTTATGCATGAAAATATCTGTTTTGTAGGTTTTGAGTCAGAAAATATTTTCTTAGCAACGCATTTTAGGTTGTATATTGGGACCTTGTGGGAAAACACGTTTCGATGCATGGTGCGATTTTTCACTTTACGCTCAGGTTTTCAAAGACGCAACCCAAACTTGCGTGTGTCGAGGAGCGCCCGTAACTAATGTCTGTGTGTTGGTGTGTTTGTGTCTGTGTGTCTGTGTGTTGGTGTGTGTGTGTCTGTGTGTGTGTTTGTGTGTTGGTGTGTTGGTGTGTTCGTGTGTCTGTGTGTCTGTGTGTTGGTGTGTTTGTGTGTTGGTGTGTTGGTCTGTTTGTGTGTTGGTGTGTTGGTGTGTTTGTGTGTTGGTGTGTTTGTGTGTGTGTCTGTGTGTGTGTGTTTGTGTGTTGCGTGCGTGGGGAGCGGTGGTGTCGCGGTTAGCGCACTGCGCTACAAACCCGGCGGCCCGAGTTCAATTCCCGCTCGTGACCATCACCAGTGACGATTATCCAAACCGGTCCTGGGCCTTCCCTAGGTCTACTCAGCCTCAAACGAGTACCCGGTGCGGTGCGTAAAAACGTCGTCACCAGGGAGACAAAGGCGACCGGACGTGATGTTGGCCACCCACCCCCTCGGGTGCCGTGCCGGCCTTCATAGGTGCTCGCTAACGGCACTTGCCCCTACAGTCTGTTCAAGGCTACACGGGGGATCTTTGTCTTTGTGACGAAACGGCCGTGTGCGGGTCGAGGTTTGCATCATGGCGGTATCCTCACGAGGACGTCGCCGTGTGAGTGCCGGGGGGCTCGTGCGTACCTGGGAGTCCCAGGTGTCCGTGGCTCCTGCGAGGCAGATCGCTGCTGGGGAGAGACGGGGAGAGACGGGGAGAGACGGGGAGAGACGGGGAGACAACATCGCTCGTGACGCTGCACCGGAGCCGGGAACCAACTCAGGCGACCCGGTGTTCACCGCTCATTTTCGAGAAACTGAAACCAAATACGGGACCATCGTTTTAAATTGCACGCTCCGAAACGAACGGATTGGATTGGGTTACCGGTTGTAACCGTTGAGTGCCGCGGTGGCGAGATGTTAACTACCTCGCCTGGTCTACAGGAGGTCGTGGGTTCGATCCCGACCCTGACGATGTCTGCTGTATATTTGGAGTTTGTGTGTCTCTCTCTCTCTCTGTGGTGAGATGTTAACTCCCTCGCCTGGTCTACAGGAGGTCGTGGGTTCGATCCCGACCCTGACGACGCCTGCTGTATACTTGGAGTTTGCGTGTTCTCCCCGTGGTCATGTGGATTTTTCTCCGGGTCCTCCGGTTTGTCCCTCCACGTTTAGAAACACGCGCTTGGAGCATTTGGATGCTCTACATTTCCACATGATACTAAGCCACTTCGTTGAGCTATCATTTGTCATAGCCGGGTCACTTCCGAGAAAAGATACAGAGCTCAGCGGGGTCTTACCTGGTAAACATCTAAAACAGATTTCTCATCGTTTAAAGTGGTTAACCGAAACTCAAAAACCTTCCGCTTGAGTTGTATATGACCGGCTCGACCCCAAACCGTGCCCCCGATAATCAATGGGATCGCCTCCCTGACACGGCCATCTCACACGGCAGTGATTGAGGCCTCAATCTCCCACAACACGTGGACACCGCCCACGTCGCCAAAGGTTTTGTCGGCCGTGAACGCGACGCAACGACAATGGGTGTGGAAGGTCGCCAGGCTGACGGACCTCACTTTGATCTGATGTATTCTTCGTGATCAGATACACGCGTGTCTATTATAATTGTTATAAATGTGATACATTGTGTACAATGCTCATAGGACGGGTCTCTTCAGAGTCTCTCTTCTCATAGAGTCAGTATATGAGATAGACACTGGACTAATAGGGTGTCAGTATATTAGACAGACCCTGCTCTGGTTAGGTAAAAGAGAATAACCACACTGCTCTGGTAGCTGTCTCCACGCAAATGTGCGAAGTTGTTTTTTTCCACAAATCCCTCGCGCCAAGTTATAGACACGACCCAACACAGAAAGTCAGAGGCAGCGTGGCCGCCCCGGCGAGTTCACGTCCACCGCAGCTCGGCACGACAGGGAACCATTCGCTTTCACCTCGCTGGCACGACGTGAATCATGACGCAGAAAAGCCCCGAGGGCTGTCCACATCGCTCGCACACGCCAATCGCAGCCAGCCGGCGACGCGTGACGCTCCGCCGGCAGCAAACGCAGGGCCCGGCGACCGCTGTGCCTTTGGCCTACTCTTCCACGCTCGCCAGACACGCGGACTGTGGGGTGCGTCCACTTTTACAGTTGCGGGTGGACAGCCGCGGCAGGGCACGGCATCGAACCCACGATGGTGGGTGCGGTGGAGCGAGCGCGGTTGCGTCCGCCTCGCGCACCCTCGCCCCCTCGCCCCTTGGCACGTCCGTACCGCCCCTTGGCATGTCCGTACCGCCGTCGCCCCCACACCTCCACGTCTCTGTAGCTTTGTTCGAGTCGTGCCGCGATCGGTCTGAACGTCGTCTGCCCGAGCCAACTCGCGCCGCAGGGAAGGGATTGTTCAACACCGCCCGCAGGTTTGTGCAATATTTATAATTTCCCACGCGAGACGGATCGGTGGCTTCGTCGCTCCGCTTTATGTTTTATGTTTTGCCGTTTAGGTTACCCCGGGGGAGGGGGGGGGGCTTCAAGCGGAGGCTCCTCTCTCTCGTGGCCTGCCGAGCTCTCGCCCCGGTGGCACCAGCAGCAACTTGGCACCACGCGCGGCACGCGGCGAGCAGGGGAGGTCACCGGTGCAAGTGGCGCCGCGGTGCCTCGGAGAAGTGAACTCCCTCGCCTGGTACTCAGGAAGGCCGTGGGTTCGATCCCCACTCCGGACAACGCCTGCTGCTGTATACTTGCAGTTTGCGTGTCTCTCTCGCCGTGCTCGCGTGGATTTTTCTCCAGGTCCTCTGGTTTTTCCCTCGACATTTTTAGTATCTTATAATTGAGAGTTATTTGGAGTATTTGGCTGCTGCTATAAATGTCCACTTCATAATAATGCGCTACTCCGTTGAACTATCACGCGTGATGGCCAGGCCGCTTCTAGAGCTACGCAGCTCAGTGGCGCCTTAGCTGGTCAAACAAAACAAACGTAAGAAGAAGAAGGGCTCATAAGTGATGCCATCGCATCTACAGGAGGATTTCACCACAAATCCGGCTGTCGCCTGATGACAGCCCTTACTAGTTGGCTGTGTCGGGTGGTGGCGGATTTAACGACACATTTATATATGGATAGACATGGTTCAGTTTTTTTAAATAAAATAAACATTTAGTTTAGTTTGGCGTTGCCGTGTCGTGGCGAAGTCACCGCGTGCCGTCTCTCACCTGCGCAGGTGAGGAGCGCCAGCGCCACCGCTCGCCGTGTCGCCATCACCGCCGCCGCCACTGCTGCTGCTGCTGCTGCTGCTCGCGCCTCCTGCCCGAACCTCCTGCCCGACCTCGGCGACAGCCAAGCGTGGAGACCTCTCGCTCATCCGCAGATTAGAGAAGCCACCAAGACATCCGCACGCTAAGTCCCAAAGACATCCGCTAATCCGGATTGGGACCGCCGTCCGATGTCGTGGGCCCTGAAGGTGAGCGCCTCCTCCACGCGCCGCCGCCGGGCCACGCAGCCCGCGTGCCGCGTGCGTGCTGCGTGCGGTGGTCACACGTACCGGCGGCTCTCCAGGCTGGAGCCTGCTTAGCTTCCGAGTGCCGGTGGCTACCGTGCTGCAAACGCAGCCCGCTATGCTGATGGGGGGAGCGGTGGCGCAGCGGTGGGGGCGATGCGCTGTGAACCCCGGCGAGCCGAGTTCGATTCCCGCTCACGGCCAACACCCGTGAGGATTATCTGAACCGGTCCTGGGCCTCCCACGATGTAGACTGTTGGGGCGAGTGCTGTTAGCGAGTAGCACCTGTGAAGGCCAGAACGGTACACGAGGGGGTGGGTGGCCAGCACCACGCCCGACCGCCTTTGTCTCCCCAGTGGCGATGTTTACACACCGCACCGGGTCCTCATTTGAGGCTGAGTCGACCTAGGGGAGGCCCAGGGCCACTTCAGATAATCGTCACTGGTGTTGGCCGTGAACGGGAATCGTACCTGGGTCGCAGGATTCATAGCGCAGCGCGCTAACCACCACACTACCGCTCACATACAACAACAACAACCGCCATTCGCCACTAAGTGGCGGTGACGTCACCACGACGCTTGTGCCAGGCCATGTGCACCCTGAGGCCACGTGAAGTGTCGAACGCCCGCTGGCAGGTCACGGGGCAGACCCAGGTGCCACGGGTCGACTGACTGAGATGACCGAAACGAGTGGCTGATGCACCACCTGTGCCCCCTACTGTGCCAACTTGCTGTGCTTTAGCCACCCGGCGCTCCGCTCGTTGTTGTGAGCGTCGCTCCTCCGTCCTCCGTTGTTGTTGGAGGGCGACTGCCTCCAACTGCCCAGTAGCGTCCTTCACGAGCCTCCTCCACTGAGGCCGATCTTGACACCGCTGGTACCAGTCATCGGCAAGTCCACTCAGCTCCACGTCCTCCTGTACCACATCACTCCATCTCTTCTCTAGCCCCTGCCGCGCCCGTTTAGCCCCTCTTTCCGGCCGAACAAAAGCTGTTTAGGCATGCGGTGGCTGGGCATGCGGGCTACATGACCCAGCCAACGCAGCCTTGCTTGCCGGAGGAGCTCACCGATGGGATTTTGCCCAGATCTTTCAAGGATTTGTGAGCTCCAGGATGGATCGTAGGCAGGCCAGCTTAAATGTTTCGAACCGGTGAAGATGTTCCATTAGGGGGGTCCACGTTTCACAAGCGTAGAGAAAGGAGGGCATGGCCATTGCCGAGAAGACCTGAAGCTTCGTGCGGAGCGACAGACCAGGTAGCTTCCACACAGCGTTATGCAACCGATGAAAATATATTTCCGCTCGACTGATTCGGAGTGAGACCTCTGCTGCTAAATCGGAGCTGGTCATGAGCGCACTGCCCAGGTATGGGAAACTCTCTACTCTCTCCACAACTGCCCCATCACCGATTGGGAGTTGTGGGGGTGGAGTGTCCGATGGTACAAAATACCCAGGCAGGTGCTTAGTTTTGGTGGGGCTGATGGTAAGGCCCCACCTCTTAGTGGCACTCTCCAGTTTCAGCAGCAGCGTCTCCAATTCCTCATGTGAATGATCAGCCTCCCATTATATCTGTACCAAGTGTATTTGGTACACACACACACCCACACACACACCCACTCAACAACAATAACCGCCTTTCCACCACTCAGTGGCGGTGACGTCACCACGGCGCTTTGTGCCAGGCTAGGTGCACTTTGAGGCCGTCACGTGAAGTGTTGAAGGCTCGCTGCTTGCAGGAGCTCACGGAACAGACCCAGGTGGTGCCATGGGTTGACCGAGACCCACTCATCCACACGCACATACGCTCGTGCATACAGTGTGGGCTCATGTTTGCATACGCGGTGTGATTAGGACACGGAGCAGATGGCGGTGGTGGTGGTGGTGCTGCGATTTGGCTCGGGATTAGTCTTTATGATGCTGCTGCTGCTGTAGAGCCACCGCTGACATCATCCCACTTGTAGCGCTCGGACGTAATCCAGCTGTTTAGAAGTCGGGGTTGGTGGATCGCACAGAGATCCATTAAGCTCCCAAACCCAATTGGGGCTGCGAGGTAGCAGTACGGGAAGTGGGCTCGTGAATCCGCCTTCATTGCGGAGCTTTTTATTGTCTTATGCAGAGACCCAGAGACTCACACCGAGACCCACAGACTCACACAGAGAGACCCACATACTCGCACAGAGACCCACAGACTCACACAGAGACCCACAGACTCGCACAGAGACCCACAGACTCACACAGAGACCCACAGACTCACACAGAGACCCACAGGCTCGCACAGAGATCCAACAACTCGCACAAGGACCCACATACTCGCACTAGATTCCACAGATCTCCAGTGGGTTCCACAGATGTACAGTAGGTTCCACAGACGTACAGTAGGTTCCACAGACGTACAGTAGGTTCCACAGACGTACAGTAGGTTCCACAGATGTACAGTAGGTTCCACAGATGTCCAGTAGGAGTAAGTGACTGGCGACCGGTAAATCCGCATCAACTCGCTCCGGTTGAGAACCCAGCGGCTCTACGTCTCTGACACGGCCATTATGAACCCCCTGGGGTAGAGACACCCGGTGATAGGGGTTGAACCCAGGTTCTCAGCTGTGCTGGCTTCGTCTCTGACACGGCCATTATGAACCCCCCCCCTGTCCTGAGTCATCCGTCCACTTCCCCATGCGGCATTGAAAAGCACGATTCTGAGCTCTGCTTAACGAGCTCGCACGAGGCGTGAGACGCCAGCGCATTGACAGACACCCAGTGGCCCACACAGGGCCGAGTGCTCGGCTCGTGTTTCCGTCGGGCACAATGGTGCGAGCGGCCCAAAGTGCTTTGCCTTTTCACTCTGAGAGGTGAAAGCGTTGACGCATCAGCTCTGTCCGTCCGTCTCCATTGTGCCGGTCCATCCGTTCCATCTCGCCGTCCATTCGTCCGTCCGTCTGTCCGTCTCTGTGTCTGTTTCTCCACGCGTCCGTCCGTCCGTCAGTGTCGAGGTGACTGATCCGTACGTTTCACCTCTATTGTGGATGATCCTTACGTCATAGCTGGCAGTGCACGCTGAGAAATAACGGAGCAGTCAAAATCCTGATTGTGCAGACTTTAATCCGGAGCGTAATTGAGTTCCATGTCCGAATTCCCATCCTCTTGGGATCCACATGGCGCTGGCACAAGCCACGTGGTCTCCTCGTGCTCCTGGGTTTTCTCCAGGTACATCGGCGGTCACTGGCTCAGGACCGGCGATAAGGGCCGGCGGTAGCGCGGCTCTGCCGTTCGTCGCGGTTCGAGCCCGACAAGAATTTGTGGTTTGCTAATTCTTCGTAGTGGGTAGATTTGGGTCACGGCACTGGCTCACGATGGCCTCTTCGTTTTAAATGACGTCACGAGATCTCGAACTTTCCAACGGGATGCTATTGCCGCACGGTACTTTATGGTTAATCCACTCGTGGTATTAACCAGGGTGGTCCCGCTGGAGTTGAACCGTGAACCTCTGCAATGAGCGGCAAACCGCGCTGAAGCACCGCATTACAAAATTGCGACAGGTTTCTTCTTTTCTGGGGTCAGATCATCGCATAGAGATATAAACGTTGTGTCGTTAAACACCGCCACCACCACCCGACCTCGGCCAATCAGTGAGGTTTTTCACGTAAACAAAAACGTGGCAATACGTGACTAGCTTAGCACACACACACACACACCGATTGTGTGTTGGAGAGTAACCCCACCACAACATTTACAATTCGAGTAGCCGTGACGTTTCGCCAGAAATTACACAGCCCTCTTTAGGCGACAGCCAGAATTTCACGACACATTTATATTTAATCTTGATTTGAAGCTTATATTTACATTTATATTTACGCGATCTCAGCCCAGAAATACACCCCCCCTATTATTGATAATATTGGTCGCGAAAGCCTACGGTGTTAAATGGAGATAGGCTTGCCTGTACACATATACAGTGTATATACACACACACAATTTCCAGAGACTGTAAGTATTAATGGTGATCGTAAAACCCCTTTAGCTGTGTTTGCACGGCACACAGCTTTACCCCGCTTGTTATTTGTGAGCCATTTCGCCCAGGCGAGGGTTGGCCTGGGTGGGGGGAGTGGGGCAGTGGCCCCCAGAATCATCCCTCTTAGAGCAGCGCGAGATGACAACAACATCAACAACATCAACAACAACATCAACAACATCAACAGCGACACGCAGTGTCAGGCTTTCACTGCCAATATCCACAACAGAGGTTTCTGTTAGATCGCGTAAAAATGTAAATGTGTCGTTAAACCCGCCCCTACCAGACACGTCCAATTAGTAAGGTTTGTCACGTAAACAGAACGTGCCAATTCGTTACTGGTACAGCTACTCGTGCAATTTAAGACCGAAACGGGAGGATTTCTCCACAACTCTGGCTGTTGCCTGATGGTGCTGGCTGCTGTTGTAATTATCGGCGAAACGTCAGCCTACTCGCATTGTAAACGTTGTGGTGGGGTTTCTCTCCAACACACAACCGGTTAGTGCTGAACTACTATACTACACTATACACTACACTATATACGACATTACTATACACTACACTATACACTACATTACTATACACTACACTACACTATACACTACACTATACAGTACATTACTATACACTACACTATACACTACACTATAATAGTAAATGTTGTTGTGGGTTTTATCTCCAACACACAACCGGTTAGTGCTGAGCCAGTAACTCATTGGGCATGTTATGATTACGTAACAAACCTTACTCATTGGCTGTGTCAGGTGGTGGAGGGATTAACAACACGTTTATATATCTGCGATCTAACCCACAACACATCTTATGGACAACAACAACAGCAGCAGCAGCAATAATAATAGTCCTGGATGTTGCGTAGCCTCGCTTCACGCACATTCCACGTGTGCAGCTCTTCTCACAATCCACTGCTGGATGATGGTGACCTCAGACAAGAGTAACGACAATGCAGTTCTTTAGGAAGTGCTGATGGGTTGTGTTTGTATTCGACGTGTGTGTGTGGACTGCTTGAACCTCCCACTGGGAAAACACTCGAAAGCTCAATTACAACCTCTGAGCCTGACCTCTGAGCCCGACCTCTGAACCCTGAACCCGACCTCTGAGCCCGACCTCTGAACCCTGAACCCGACCTCTGAGCCCGACCTCTGAGCCCGACCTCTGAGCCCGACCTCTGAACCCGACCTCTGAGCCCGACCTCCGAACCCGGCGTCCTTTGCTCACGCCACTGCTGGCGGAAGCGCCATGGGCACACGGGGGTTCTTTGGCCACCTCTGCCGCGCTCAGCGGCTTGTTGCTGCACGAGGCCTGTGGCGTGAGGGAAGTGGACGGGAGATGGCCCAGGGGGAGGAGGTTCAGAATGGCCGTGTCCGTGACGTTGAGCCGGCACGGCTGAGATGCTGGGGGCAAGCCCTAGGACTGGCTGTGTCTATCTCAGGGTGTCTCTGACCGGACGTGTTGGAGGAGGTGAGATCACCCGCACTTTACCACACCATCCAATTTAAAGGGCTGTAATAGGAGCTAACCGCGGGTTCATTAAACAAATCAATAATGGGTTTGGTTTAATTGTCACCGGAGGGAACATTGTGGTGTTGAAACTTTGACCTGAGATTAATAAATAATTGGCCATTATTTTTAATTGTCTCTTCGTTACGTAACAATAATAATAACAACGGCGACGATGACGACGGCGGTGTTCGGCCACTTGTCAGTCAACTGCTGGATGGAGGCCTCCCTCGAGCCGTGTTGGCCGTGAGGGTGGCGGTGGTTCACCAAACTTCACCAAACTTCACCAAACTTCACGCCGACAGCGCCGTTTGGCGAGGGGAAACATCGACGAGGAGGTTGGCAGCAGCAGCAGGAGGTGGTGATGGGTGGGACGAGTGGTGTGGAGGGTGCAGGAGGAGGTGGTGATGGGTGGGACGTGTGGTGTGCAGGGTGGAGGATGAGGTGGTGATGGGTGGGACGAGTGGTGTTCAGGCTGCAGGAGGAGGTGGTGATGGGTGGGACGAGTGGTGTGGAGGGTGGAGGAGGAGGTGGTGATGGGTGGGACGTGTGGTGTGCAGGGTGGAGGAGGAGGTGGTGATGGGTGGGACGAGTGGTGTTCAGGCTGCAGGAGGAGGTGGTGATGGGTGGGACGAGTGGTGTGGAGGGTGGAGGAGGAGGTGGTGATGGGTGGGACGTGTGGTGTGCAGGGTGGAGGAGGAGGTGGTGATGGGTGGGACGTGTGGTGTGCAGGGTGGAGGAGGAGGTGGTGATGGGTGGGACGAGTGGTGTGCAGGGTGCAGGAGGAGGTGGTGATGGGTGGGACGAGTGGTGTGGAGGGTGGAGGAGGAGGTGGTGATGGGTGGGACGTGTGGTGTGCAGGGTGGAGGAGGAGGTGGTGATGGGTGGGACGAGTGGTGTGCAGGGTGCAGGAGGAGGTGGTGATGGGTGGGACGAGTGGTGTGGAGGGTGCAGGAGGAGGAGGTGATGGGTGGGACGAGTGGTGTGGAGGGTGCAGGAGGAGGTGGTGATGCGTGGGACGAGTGGTGTGGAGGGTGCAGGAGGAGGTAGTGATGGGTGGGACGAGTGGTGTGCAGGGTGCAGCAGGAGGTAGTGATGGGTGGGACGAGTGGTGTGCAGGGTGCAGGAGGAGGTGGTGATGGGTGGGACGAGTGGTGTGGAGGGTGGAGGAGGAGGTGGTGATGGGTGGGACGTGTGGTGTGCAGGGTGGAGGAGGAGGTGGTGATGGGTGGGACGAGTGGTGTGCAGGGTGCAGGAGGAGGTGGTGATGGGTGGGACGAGTGGTGTGGAGGGTGCAGGAGGAGGAGGTGATGGGTGGGACGAGTGGTGTGGAGGGTGCAGGAGGAGGTGGTGATGCGTGGGACGAGTGGTGTGGAGGGTGCAGGAGGAGGTAGTGATGGGTGGGACGAGTGGTGTGCAGGGTGCAGCAGGAGGTAGTGATGGGTGGGACGAGTGGTGTGCAGGGTGCAGGAGGAGGTGGTGATGGGTGGGACGAGTGGTGTGGAGGGTGGAGGAGGAGGTGGTGATGGGTGGGACGTGTGGTGTGCAGGGTGGAGGAGGAGGTGGTGATGGGTGGGACGAGTGGTGTGCAGGGTGCAGGAGGAGGTGGTGATGGGTGGGACGAGTGGTGTGGAGGGTGCAGGAGGAGGAGGTGATGGGTGGGACGAGTGGTGTGGAGGGTGCAGGAGGAGGTGGTGATGCGTGGGACGAGTGGTGTGGAGGGTGCAGGAGGAGGTAGTGATGGGTGGGACGAGTGGTGTGCAGGGTGCAGCAGGAGGTAGTGATGGGTGGGACGAGTGGTGTGCAGGATGCGGCATTGGAGAGGCACCCAGAGATCAGTGACCAAGGGGAAGAGAAGCCCAGAAGCCAGATGGGGGTGGTGGTGATGGTGGTGATGGTGGTGGTGATGGTGATGGTGGTGATAGTGAGTGGACTTGCCGATGACTGATACCAGCGGTGTCAAGATCGGCCTCTGTGGAGGAGGCTCGTGAAGGACGCTACTGGGCAGTTGGAGGTAGTCGCCCTCCAGCAACAACGGAGGGCGGAGGAGCGACGCTCACAACAACGAGCGGAGCGCCGGGTGGCTAAAGCGCAGCAAGTTGGCACAGTAAGGGGCACAGGTGGTGCATCAGCCAGTCATCTCGGTCATCTCAGTCAGTCGACCCGTGGCACCTGGGTCTGCCCCGTGACCTCCTGCCAGCGGGCGTTCGACACTTCACGTGGTCTCAAGGTGCACATGGCCTGGCACAAGCGTCGTGGTGACGTCACCGCCACTTAGTGGCGAATGGCGGTTGTTGGTGCTGGTGGTGATGGTGGGTGATGGTGGTGGTGATGGTGGCGGTGATGGTGGCGATGGTGGCGGTGATGGCGGTGGTGATGGTGGTGTACACACACACACGTACACACACACACACACGTGTACACACACACACCACGTACACACACACACCACGTACACACACACCACGTACACACACACACACTCTGCATCGCCATAATCCCTGCGCACTGCGCTATACGCACACACGTGCACATACACACACACATACACACACGCGCACACACGGCGCCTGCAGCATCACACAGCATCACCATCGCAATCAGCCGCGAGTGTGACCCGCTGCTGGGTAGCGAACTCCATCGACTATACAACAACAACAGCAGCAGCAAGAACTCCTGCTGCCACCTACGCCCTTGTGAGCATCATCATCAGCAGCAGCATCATCAGCAGCTCGCGGCCATGATCTCCTCCTGCCCACGGGGCCGGTGAATCGAGGTGAGCGCGAAGCGGAGAGCGGAGAGGGAGTGGCGGCTGTAGCCAACCTCAACAAGAAGCAGCAGCAGTAGTAGTAGTAGCAGCAGTAGTAGTAGCAGCAGTAGTAGTAGTAGTAGTAGCAGCAGTAGTAGCAGTAGTAGCAGTAGTAGTACCAGCAGCAGTAGTAGTAGCAGCAGTAGTAGTAGCAGCAGTAGCAGCAGCAGTAGTAGTGGCAGTAATAGCAGTAGTAATACCAGCAGCAGCAGCAGTAGCAGCAGTAGTAGTAGGAGTACCAGCAGTAGTAGTACCAGCAGTAACAGTAGGAGTAGCTGTAGTAGCAGCAGCAGCAGTAGTCGTAGCAGTAGTAATAGCAGCAGCAGTTGTAGTACCAGCAGTAGTAGTACCAGCAGTAGTAGTACCAGCAGCAGTAGTAGTAGTACCAGGAGTAGTACCAGCAGCAGTAGTAACAGCAGTAGTAGTAGCAGCAGTAGTACCAGCAGTAGTAGCAGTAGTAGTACCAGCAGTAGCAGCAGTAGTAGTAGTACCAGGAGTAGTACCAGCAGCAGTAGTAACAGCAGTAGTAGTAGCAGCAGTAGTACCAGCAGTAGCAGCAGTAGTACCAGCAGTAGCAGTAGAAGTACCAGCAGTAGCAGTAGAAGTACCAGCAGTAGCAGCAGCAGCAGTCGTAGCAGTAGTAATAGCAGCAGCAGCAGTTGTAGTACCAGCAGCAGTAGTACCAGCAGTAGTAGTAGTACCAGGAGTAGTACCAGGAGCAGCAGTAGTACCAGCAGCAGCAGTAGTAGTAGTACCACCATCAGCAGCAGTAGTATCATCAGCAGTAGTAGTAGCAGCAGCAGCAGCACCAGCAGTAGTAGCAGCAGCAGTAGTAGTAGCAGCAGCAGTAGTAGTACCACCATCAGCAGCAGTAGTAGCAGTAGTAGTAGCATTGCCACTCTCTCCACACTCACTCCGCTCTCTATCCACTCGTGCTGCTTCTTGTTAGCAGCAGTAGCAGCAGCAGTAGCAGCAGCAGTAGCAGCAGCAGTAGCAGCAGCAGTAGCAGCAGCAGCAGCAATAGTAGTAGTAGCAGCAGTAGTAGTAGCAGCAATAGTAGTAGTAGCAGCAGTAGTAGTAGCAGCAGTAGTAGCAGTAGCAGCAGTAGTAGCAGCATTGCCGCGCTCTCCACGCGTGCTGCTTCTTGTTAGCAGCAGCATCACGCTGCACCTGGCAGCTCTCGCTGCACCTGGCAGCTCTCGCTGCACCTGGCAGCTCTCGCTGCACCTGGCAGCTCTCGCTGCACCTGCAGCTCTCGCTGCACCTGGCAGCTCTCGCTGCACCTGGCAGCTCTCGCTGCACCTGGCAGCTCTCGCTGCACCTGGCAGCTCTCGCTGCACCTGGCAGCTCTCGCATCTTGGGGACCATTTGTATTGCCGGTATCGAAATGATGGAAGAGGAGCATCTTGTCACCCGCATCCTTGCTGCAAAGAGATAAAACATCACCATCATCATCATCATTATTATTTTAGTCATCATTGCGATCCTAATTCGTTGCTTTTTGCTCCGATTAACATGTTCTTGCTTCGCTTTGCCGTACTTGCTCTGCTCCTCACCGTTATCGTTGAGGTGACGCGTCACCAGCGCACACTAACTCCGACAAACTAAACTCATCCTGCCCTCTGCGGAGCTCGCACCGGGCGAGATAAAAACCCTCCGCTTCGGAGCCGTGGCCCCCAGGGCTGAACGGCGGCATCGGAGGCGACTGCCCCGGGCCCCGCACTTTGGGGGGTGGGTCACGTTTCGACGTCGCGGTGTGAGGGTTCTGGTTTAGCTTGAAGGCGTTGGAGGGGGCCCCACGCGGGGCGGTTTGTCCCTGGCCCCGCCTCCCACGTGGGCGGCCCCGCTTCAGGCTTGTTCTGTCAACTGCTGGGTGGACGAGGTCCCTAAATACCCCCCCTCCTCCACCATCCCCCCCTCCTCCACCATCCCCCCCTCCTCCTCGCCCATTACCCCCCCCCTCGCCCATCCCCCCCCTCCTCCCCCATCCCCCCCCTCCTCCACCATCCCCCCCCCTCCACCATCCCCCCCTCCTCCACCATCCCCCCCCCTCCACCATCCCCCCCCCTCCACCATCCCCCCCCCCTCCACCATCCCCCCCCCTCCACCATCCCCCCCCCCTCCTCGCCCATTACCCCCCCCCTCGCCCATCCCCCCCCCCTCCTCCCCCATCCCCCCCCTCCTCCCCCATCCCCCCCCTCCTCCCCCATCCCCTCCTCCTCCACCCCCTCCTCCTCCACCCCCCCCTCCTCCTCCCCCATCCCTCCTCCTCCCCCATCCCCTCCCCCCAAGTCACCGCCGGGCACGAGCAGCCCAACTCGCGGCTTCCGCTCCTCCTGGAGAGCGCCCGGCCCCTCCCCCCCCCAGTCTCGGCAGCATGGCCAGAGAGCTTCCTTGGCCAAGTTGGCAGGGCCGATTTATCAACCCAAGTTGCTCGCCGCGACAATTACCCGGCGGCTTTAAACCCCGCGACATTAATAATTATCCTCGCGCAGAACCATAAATGCCACAAACCCCTGCTCCAGCCAGCCACTCTAATTATAAGGCAAATAAATAGGTACAATCGACGATGTGGGTTTTTATTTTATTTAGAAAAGCCCAAATTCTCCCGGCTCGCGTGAATGAGGAGTCCCTGCTGCTGCCGCCACCACCAACCACGTGGGCGCGCAGATCGCACGCGAGGCAACTCCGGCAGGACGCAGCG